>NW_027203755.1:0-57304 GCF_024711535.1 Dipodomys merriami | reverse complement strand
CTAAACCTAACCCTAATACTAACCCTAAACCTAACCCTAACCCTAACCCTAACACTAACCCTCACACTCACCCAAACCCTAAACCTAATACTAATACTAACCCTAACCCTAACCCTCACCCTCACTCTCACCCTCACCGTAACCCTAACCCTAACACTAACCCAAACCCTAACCCTAACCCTCACCCTCAGCCTCACCTTAATCCTAATTCTAACCCTAAACTTCACCCTCACCCTAACCCTACCGCTAAACCTAACCCTAACCTTAACCTTAACCCTAGCCCTCCCCCTAACTATCACCCTAACCCAAACACTAACATGAACCCTAACTCTAACACTTACCCTAACACTAAACCTCACCCTAACCCTAAACCTAAGCCTCACCCTAACCCTAAACCTCACCCTCACCCTCAGCCTAAACTTAAGCCTAACCATAAACCTAACCATAACCCTCACACTAACCCCTAACCTAAGCCTAATCCTAATCCTAACCCTCAACATAACCCTCACCCTAACCCTAAACCTAACCCTAATACTAACCCTAACCCTAACCCTAACCCTAACCCTAACACTAACCCTCACACTCACCCAAACCCTAAACCTAATATTAATACTAACCCTAACCCTAACCCTCACCCTCACTCTCACCCTCACCGTAACCCTAACCCTAACACTAACCCAAACCCTAACCCTAACCCTCACCCTCAGCCTCACCTTAATCCTAATTCTAACCCTAAACTTCACCCTCACCCTAACCCTACCGCTAAACCTAACCCTAACCTTAACCTTAACCCTAGCCCTCCCCCTAACTATCACCCTAACCCAAACACTAACATGAACCCTAACTCTAACACTTACCCTAACACTAAACCTCACCCTAACCCTAACCCTAAGCCTCACCCTAACCCTAAACCTCACCCTCACCCTCACTCTCAGCCTAACCTTAAGCCTAACCCTAAACCTAACCCTAACCCTCACACTAACCCTAAACCTAACCCTAATCCTAATCCTAACCCTAACCCTAACCCTAACCCTCACCCTAACCCTAAACCTATCCCTAACACTAACCCTAACCCTAACCCTCACCTTCAACCTCACCCTCAGCCTAACCCTAAGCCTAACCCTAATCCAAACCCTAACACACACACTCACCCTTACCCTAACTCTAATCCTAACCCTAACCCTAACCCTAACCCTCACGCTCATGCTCGGCCTAAGCCTAACCCTAAGCCTAAGCTTAAGCCTAACCCTAACCCTCACAGTAATGCTCACCCTAACCCTAACCCTAACACAAAAGTTAACTCTAACCATAAACCTCACTCTCACCCTAACCCTAACTCTAACCCTAACTCTAAACTCACCGTAACCCTAACCCTAACCCTAACCCTCTCCCTAACCCGAACCCTCACCCTCACCCTAGACATCAACCTAACCCTAATCCTAACCCTAACCCTAATCCTAACCCTAAACCTAAACCTAACCCTAACCATCACCCTTAACCTAATCCTCAAACCCACGCTCACCCTCAGCCTAACACTAAGCTTAAGCCTAATCCTAACCCTAAACCTCACACTCAGCCTCACCATAACCCTAATCCTAAATCCAAACCTAACACTAACCCTAAACCTCAACCTAACCCTCACCCTAACCCTAACACTAACCTTAAACCTAACCCTCCCCCTAACCCTCCCCTTAACACTAACTCTAACACTAAACCTCACCCTCCCCCTAACCCTCACCCTAAATCTAAACCTAACCCTCACCCTCACCCTAAAAATAACAATAACACAAACCCTCACCCTAAACCTAACCTTAAATTAAACCCTCACCCTAACCGTAACTCTAACCCTAACCCTAAACCTCACCCTAACCCTAACCCTAACCCTCACCGTCAGCCTCACCCTAACCATAAACTTAACCTTAACCATAACACTAACAATAACCCTAACCCTAACCCTAATCCTAAACCTGACGCTCACCCTAACCCTAACCCTAACACTCACCGTAACCCTAACCCTAACCCTCACCCTAACCCTGAAATTAACACAAACCCTAACTCTCACCCAAACGCTAACCCTAACTCGAATCCTAAACGTAACCCTCACCCTCAGGTTAACGCTAAGCCTAACCCTATCCCTAAGCCCAAACTAAGCATTCACCCTAACACTAACCCTAATACTAATCCTAACCCTAAACCTAACCCTCACCCTCCTCCTAACCCTCACCCTAACTCTAACCCTAACACTAACCCTAACCCTTACCCTAACCCTCACCCTAACACTTACCCTAATCCTAACTCTCACCCTTAGGGGAACACTCACCCTCAGCCTAACCCTCACCTTTATTCTTACCATCACACTCACCCTAACCCTCACCCTAACCCTAACCCTCATCCTAACACTCAGCCTAACCCTAAAGCTATCCATCACCCTAACCCAAAATCTCACCCTCACCCTCACTCTAAGCCTAACCCTAAGCCTAAGACTAAGCCTAACCCTAACCCTCACCCTCAACCTAGCCCTCTCCCTAAACCTAATCCTAACGCTAAGCCTCATCCTAACACTCACCCTAACTATCACCCAAAACCTATTCCTCACCTCCACCCTCACCCTCAGCCTAACCCTAAGACTAAGCTTAACCCTAACCATAACCCTCAACCTCAGGCTCACCCTCACCACAAACTAAACCCAAAACACAACATTAAAAATAACCCTAATTTTAACCCTAACCCTAAACCTAATCTTCACCCCCACCCTCATCCTCAGCCTAACCCTAACTCTAAACCTAATCCTAAACCTAACCCTAATCCTCAGCCTCACCCTCACCCTAACGCAAACCCTAACCCTAATCCTCACCAAAACCCTAAGCCTAAGCCTAAGCCTAACCCTAACTCTCACACTCACCCTCAACCTAACCCTAATCCTAAACCTAACCCTATCCCTAAACCTAACCCTCACCCTTACCCTCACCCTAGCTCTCACCCTAAAACTAATCCTAACCCTAAAACTCATCCTAACACTCACCCTTACCCTAACCCTAACCCTCACCCTAACCCTAACCCTAATCCTCACCCTCATGCTTGGCGTAAGCCTAAGCCTAAGACAAAGCCTAACCCTAACCCTAACCCTCATCCTAACCCTAACCCTAAAACTAACCCTAATTCCAAACCAAAACCTCACCCTCACCCTAACCCTAACTCTAAGCCTAACCCTAAACCTAAACCTCATCCTAACCCCAACCCTAACCCTCACCCTTACGCTCACCGTAACCATAACCCTAACCCTAATGGTAACAATAACCCTAATCCTAACCCTAAACCTCACCCTAACCATAACCCTCACCGTAACCCTATCACTCACACTAACCCTAACCTTCACCCTCACCCTCACCCTAACCCTAACCCTTAACGTCCCCCTCACCCAAAACCAAAGCCTAACCTTAACCCTCAACCCTAACCCTAAGCCTAAGCCTAACCCTAACCCTAACACTAACCCTCACACTGACCCTCAACCTACACCTAATCCTAAACCTAACCCTAACCCTCACAGTAACGCTCACACTAGCACTCACCCTAACTCTAATCCTAAACCTAAACCTCATCCTAACCCTCACCCTAACCCTTACACTAACCCTAACCCTAACCCTCACCCTCATCCTCGGCCTAAGCCTAAACCTAAGCCTAAGCTTAAGCCTAACCCTAACCCTCACACTAATTCTCACCCTAAACCTAATCCTAAAACTAACCCTAACTCCAACCCTAAACCTCACCCTCACACTAACCCTAACTCTAACCCTAACCCTAAACCTAAACCTCATCCTAACCCCAAAACTAACCCTCACCCTTACCCTCACCGTAAACATAACCCTAACCCTAACCGTAACAATAACTCTAACCCTAACCCTAAAACTCACCCTAACCATAACCCACACCCTAACACTAACCCTCACCCTAACACTAACCCTCACACTAACCCTAACCATCACACTAACCCTAACCCTTACCCTAATCCTAAACCTCACCCTTACCCTAAACCTAACCCTAAACCTCACCCTCACCCTAGCCCTCACCCTAACCCTAATTCTAACACTCACCCTCACCCTAACCCTAATCCTCATCCTCAAGCTAAACCTCACACTAACCCTAACCCTAATCCTCAATCTAACCCTCACCCTAACCGTAACCCAAACCCTTACCCTAAGCCTAACCCTAACCCTAACCCTCACACTTATCTTAAACCTCACCTTCAGCCTAACCCTCAACTTTACACTTACTATAACCCTCACCCTAAACCTCACCCTAAACCTAACCCTCATCCTACCCCTCAACCTAACCCTAATCCTAACCATCACCCTAACCCTAATCCTCACCCCCATCCTCACCCTCAGCCTAAGCCTAACCAGAACCCTAACCCTCACACTCACCCTGACCCTAACCTTAATACTAACTCTAACCCTAACCCTAACAATAAACCTCAACTTAACCCTCACCCTAACCCTAACCCTAACACTAACCCTAAACCTGCCTTCAAACCAATCCTCCCCCTAACCCTAACTCTAAACCTGAATCTCACCCTCACCCTCACTGTAACTCTAACCCTAACCCTACCCCTACCCCTAATCCTAGCCCTCAACCTCACCCTAACCCTAGTCCTAACCCCAACCCTCACCCTATCCCTAACCCACACCCTCACCGTAATCCTAACCCTCATCCTAACCCTCACCCTAACCCTAACTAATCCTAAACATCAACTTAACAATAACCCTAATGCCCACCCTCACCCTAGCCCTCACCCTAACCCTATTCCCAACCCTAATCCTCATTAGAACCCTCTCCCTAACCCTAACCCTAACCCTAACCCTCAACCTAATGCTAACCCTCAGCCTCACCAAAACCCTTATGCTAACCCTCACCCTAACCCTAAACTTAACCATAAACCTAACCCTCATCGTAACCCTAAACCACACCCTCAGCCTCACCCTCACCCTAACCCTAACGCTAAAGCTAACTCTCCCCCTAACTCTCACCATAAACCTAACCCTAACACGAACCCTAACACTAACCCTCAACGTAACCCTCACCCTAAAACTAACTCTAAACCAAAACCTCACCCTCACCCTAAACTTAACTCTAAGCCTAACCCAAACCCTAAACCTCACCCTAACCCAAACCCTAACACCAACCCTCAACCTAACCCTCACCCTAACCCTAATTCTATCCCAAAACCTCACCCTCACCCTAAACCTAACTCTAACCCTAACCGAAACCCTAAACCTCACCCTAACCCTAACCATAACCCTTACCCTAACCATAACCCGCACCCTGACCCAAACCCTCACCCTAACACTTACCCTGACGCTAACACTAATCCTAACCCTAACACAAACCCTCACACTAACCCTAACCCTAACCCAAACTAACCCTCACCCTCACCCTAACCCTAACACTAACACTCACACTAACACTCACCCTAACCCTCCCCCTAACCCTATATCTAACCCTAAACCTCACCCTCACCCTAAACCTAACCCTAAATCCCACCCTAACCCTAACGTTAACCCTCAGCTGCACCCTCACCCTCACCGGTATTCTAACCCTAACCCTAACAAAAACAGTAACCCTAACCCGAACCATCACCCTAACCCTAATCCTCACACCCACACTCACCCTCAGCCTAACACTAAGCCTAAGACTAACCCTCACCCTAACCCTTACACTCACCCTCACCCTAACCCTAATCCTAACCCTAAACATATCCCTAAACCTCATCCTAACCCTCACCCTCACCCTAACCCCAACGCTAAACCTAACCCTAAACCTCACCCTAACCCTCCAGCTAACCCTAACTTTAACCCTAAACCTCACCCTCACCCTAACCCTAACACTAAACCTAACCCTAAACCTCACCATAAACCTTACCCTCACCCTCAACCTCAACTTCACCGTAACTCTAACTCTAACCGTAACAATAACACTCACCCTAACCCTAACCATAACCATAACCATAACCCTCACCCTCAGCCTCACCCTCACCACAAACTTTACCCTAAACATAACACTAACAATAACCCTAAACCAAACCCTTACCCTAATCCTTAACCCCACCCTCCCACTCAGCCTAAACCTAAGCCTAATCCTAAGCCTAACCCTAAGCCTCACCATAACTCTAACCCTATCCCTCACCCAAACTCTAACCCTAACACTAAACCTCAACTTAAGGCTAAATCTAACCCTAACCCTAACCCTAACCAGCACCCTAACCCTCACACTTAACCTCTACCTCAGCCTAACCCTAAGCCTAAACCTAACCCTAACCCTAACCCATACACTCACCCTCACCCTAACCCTAGTCCTAAACATAAACCTAACCATTACCTTCACACTAACCCTCACCCTAACCCTAAACCTAAAACTAACCCTAACCCTAAACCTCAACCTAACCCTCACCCTAACCCGAACTCTAACCCTAAACCTCACACTCACCCTAACCCTAACTCAAACCCTAACCCTAACCCTAATCCTCATCCTAACCCTAACCCTCATACTCACCCTCACTGTAAACTTAACCCTAAACCTAACAATAACCCTAAACCTCACCGTAACCATAACATTCACCCTAACCCTAACCCTCACCCTAACACTTACCCTCACCCTTACCTTAACCCTAACTCTAACACTAACCCTCACAGTAACCGTAACTCTCACCCTAATCCTAAACCACACCCTAATCCTAACCCACACCCTCACTGTAACCCTAATCTTAATCCTAACCCTCACACTAGCCCTCTCCCTAACCCTAATTCTAAACATAACCCTCACCCTAACTCTAACAATCATCCTCACCCTAAACCTCACACTAACCCTAACCCTACTCCTCAATCTAACCCTCACCCTCACCCTAACCCTCACCCTAACCCTTACACTAACCCTCACCCTAATCCTAACACTCACCCTTAGGGGAACACTCACCCTCAGCCTAAACCTCACCTTTACTGTTACCGTCATGCTCACCCTAAGCCTCATCCTAACCCTAACCCTCATCCTAACACTCAGCCTAACCCTAACCCTATCCATCACCCTAACCCTATCCCTCACCCTCACCCTCACCCTCAAGCTAAACCTAAGCCTAACCTAAGCCTAACCATAACCCTCACCTTCACCCTAGCCCTCACCCTAAACCTAATCCTAACCCTTACTCTCATCCTCACTCTCACCCTAACCCTAACCCTAACCATCACCCAAAACCTATTCCTAACCCCCACCCTCACCCTCAGGCTACCCTAACCCAAACCTAACACTAACCCTAACCCTCACCCTCACCCTAGCCCGCAACGTAACCCTAATCCTAACCATAACCCTCATCGGTAACCGTCACCCTAACCCTAACCCCAAACCTCACCCTAACCTAACCCTAACCCTAACCCTCAACCTAACCCTAACCCTCACCCTCACCGTAACCCTAACCGTAACCCTGACCCTAACCCTAAACCTAACCCAAAACTTAAACCTCACCCTAAACCTAACTCTAATCTTAACCCTCACCCTAGTTCTCACCCTAACCATATACCTCATCCTAACCCTCACCCTAAACCTAACTCTAAACCTCACCCTAATCCTAAACCTCAACCTTACCCTCAGCCTAACCTTAACCCTCACCCTAACATTAACCCTCACACTCACACTCACCCTAACCCTAATCCTAAATCTAACCCTATCCCTAACCATAACCCTCACCCTAACCCTCACCCTAACTCTTACCCTAACACCAATCCTAACACTAACTCTCACACTAACCCTAACTCTAACCCTAAACCTCACCCTCACCCTCACCTTAACCCTCACCCTCAACCTCAGCCTAAACCTAAGCCTAAGCCTAACCCTAACCCTAACACTCACACTCACCCTCACACTAACACTAATCCTAATCCAAGCCCTAACCCTAAACCTCACCCTAACCCTAACCCTCACCCTCACCCTAAACCTAACACTAACCCTAACCCTAACCCTCAGCCTCAACCTCACCCTCACCTTAACTTTAAGCCTAAACCTAAACCTAACCCTAAACCACACACTCACCCTCATGCTAACCCTAATCATAATCCTAACCCTAACAATAACCCTAACCCTAGCGCTAACCCTCACCCTAAACATAACCCTCACCCTAACCCAAACCCTCACCTTAACACTTACCCTCACCCTAAAAGTAACCCTAACTCTAACACTTACCCTCACACTAACCCTAACCCTCACAGTAACCCTAAACCTCACCCTAACCTTAACCCTAAACCTAACCTAAACCTCACTCTCACACTGGCCCTCACCCTAACCCTAATTCTAACCCTAACCCTCAACCAAACCCTAACCCTGAACCTCACAATAAACCTCACACTAACCCTAAAACTAATCCTCAATCTAACCCTCACCCTAACCCTAACCCTCACCCTTATCTTAACCCTCACCCTCAGCCTAACCCTCACCTTTACCCTTACCATCACTCTCACCCTCAACTTTACCCTAAACCTCACCCAAGCCCTCACCCTAACCTTAACCCCAAACCTCACCCTCACCCTCAGCTTTACACTAATCCTATCACTATTCCTAACCCTAAACCTCACCCTCACCCTGACGGTCAGCTAATTCTTACCCTCACACTAATCCTAACCCTAACCCTAACCTAACACTCACACTAAACCTAACACTCACACTAACCGTAACCCTACCCCTTACTCTAACCCTGACCTTAACCCTAACTCTAACCCTCACCCTAACTCTCACCCTAAACCTCACCCTCACCCTAAATCTGACCCTAACCCTAATAACAACCCTAACCCTCACCCGAACATTAACCCTCACCCTCACCCTAATCCTGACCCTAACCCTCATCCTAATCCTAACTCTAACCCTAAGCCTAACCCTCACCCTAACCCTAAGAATAACCCTAACCCTAACCCTCACCCTAACCCACACCCTAACCCAAACCCTAACCCTAACCCTCACCCTCACCCTAACCCTCATCCTAACACTTAACCTCATCCTCACCCTAAACCTCACATTAACCGAACCCTCACCGTAACTATAACCCTAACTGTCACCCTCACTGTCGCCTTCACGCTAAGCCTAACCCTAACCCTCACCCTAACCCTAAAACTCATCCTAATCCTCAACCTAACCCTCACCCTAACCGTAATGCTAAGTCAAACACTCAGCCGAACCCTCATGCTATCACTTACCCACACCACAAACCTAACCCTAACCTTAACCCTCACCCTCACCCTAAACCTCACCCTAACCCTAAACCTAATCCTAACCCTCACCCTCACCCTAACCCTAACACTAACCCTCACCTAACCCTAACCCTAACCTTCTACCTAACCCTAAACATCACCATCACCCGAACCCTCACCCTAACCCTAACTCTCACGCACACCCTAAACCTCAACCTCACCCTTACCCTAACCCTCAACTAATCCTCACCCTAACCCTAACCATTACCTAACCTAGACCCTCACCATCACCCTCACCTTCACCCTAACCCTCACCCTCACCCTAGACCTCACCCTAAACATAACCCTAACCCTAAACCTCACCGTCTCCCTCACCCTCAACCTCAGCCTATACCTAACCCTATCCCAAATCCTAACCCTAACACTCACCCTCACTGTAACCCTCACCATAACCCTTACCCTCACCCTCACCCTCACCCTAACCATAACCCTCATACTAAACCTAACCCTCACCCTAAACCTAAACTTACCCCTCACCCTAAACCTCACCATAAACTTAACCCTAACCCTAACTCTTACCCTCACGCTAGAACTCACCCAAACCCTAATTCTAACCCTAACCCTCATCCACATCACAATTACCCTAACCCTAATCCCCAATCTAACCCTAACCCTAACCCTAACCCTTACCATAACCCTCAACGTAACACTAACCCTCACCCTTAACGTAACCCTCACCCTTAGCCCAACCCTCAACTTTACTCTTACTGACACGATCACCCTAACCGGAACCCTAACCCTATCCATCACCATAACCCTAACCCTCACCCTCACCATCACCCTCAGCCTAAAAGTATGCCTAAGCCTAACCCTAACCTTAACCCTCCCCTCACCCTAGCCCTCACCCTAATCCTAATCCTAACCCTAAACCTCATCCTAACTCTCACCCTAAACATAAGGCTAACCATCACCCTAAGCCTAATCCTCACACCCACCCTCACCCTCAGCCTAACCCTTAGCCTAAGCCTAATCCTAACCCTAACCCTCACACTCACCCTAACCCTAATCATAACCCTAAACCTAAGCATAACCCTAAACCTCAATCTTACACTAACCCTAAACCTAACGCTAACCCTAACACTAGCCCTAATTCTAACCCTCACCCTTACCCTCCCCCTCAACCTAACTCTAACCCTAAAAGTCTCCCTCATCCTATCCCTAATCCTAAACCTAACTCTAAACCTCACCCTAAACCTAACCCTAACCCTCACCCTCACCCTCACCCATACCATAAGTCTAACCCTAACCCTAACATTAACACTAACCCTAATACTAACCTAACCCTATCCCTAACCATAATCCTCACCCTCATCCTCACCCTCACTGCAAACTTAACCCTAAACATAACACTAAAAATAACCCTAAACTTAACCCTAAACCTAACCCTAATCCTCACCCCCACCCTGACCCTAAACCTAACCCTAACCCAAACCCTAACCCTAATCCTCTCCCTAAACCTAAGCCTAACCCTAACCCTAACCATAAACCTCACACTCACTCTCACCCTAACCCAAATCCAAAATCTAACCGTATCCCTCAACCTAAACCTCACACTAGCCCTTACCCTAAACCAAACCCTAACCCTCATCCTCACCCGAACTCTAACCCTCACCCTCACCCTCACTGTCAGCCTAAACCTAAACCTAAGCCTAACCCTAACCCTAACCCTCACACTCACACTCATCCTAACCTTAATCCTAACCCTAAACCTCACCCTAACCCTAAACCTCACCCTAAACTTAACCCTAACACTAACCGTAACCCTCACTATAACCCTAACCCTCATCCTCACCATAAAACTCACACTAACCCTAACTCTAAGCCTAATCACCAATCTACCCCTCACACTAACCATAACCCTCACCCTAACCCTACCCCTCACCCTAACACTTACCCTCACCCTAACACTAACCCTAACCCTAACACTAACCCTAACCATCACCCTAATCCTAAAACTCATCCTAACCCTAACCCTAACTCTAACCCTCACAATCACCCTAGACCTCACCCTAAACATAATTCTAACGCTAACCCTCACCCTAACCCTAACACTCATCCTCACCCTAAACCTCACACTAACCCTAACTCTAACCCTAATCCCCAATCTAACCCTCACCCTAACCCTAACCCTAAACCTAACCCAAAACCTACTTACCCAAAACCTAAAACTCACCCTAACACTAATCCAAACCCTCACCCTAACCATAACCCTCACCCTAAACCAAACCCTCACCCTAACACTAATCATCACCTTAACCGTCACCCTAAACCTCACACTCACCCTCACCCTAAACCTAATCCTAAAAATAACCCTATCCCTAAACTTCGACCTAACCCTCACCCTCACCCTAACACTAACCCCAACCCTAAACCTCACCCTAATACTCCCCCTAACCCTAACTCTAATCCAAAACCTCACCCTCAGCCTACCCCTAAACCTAACCATAAATCTCAACCAAAAGGTCACACTAGCCCTAAACCTCAACCTCACTGTAACTCTAACCCTAACCTTAACCCTAAACATAACCATAACCCTCACCCTAAGCCTCACCCTCACCACAAACTTAACCCTAACTATAACACTAACAATAACCCTAGCCCTAACCATAACAGTAACCCTCAAAGTAACCCTAACCCTAACCCTGATCCTAAACCTAACCCTATCCCTAAGCCTAACCCTAACCCTAACCCTCGCACTCACCCTCAACCTAACCCTAATCCTAAACCTAACCCTATGCCTAAACCTAATCCTCATCATAACCCTCACACTAGCCCTCACCCTAACCCTAACACTAATCCTAACCGTAAACCTCATCCTAGCACTCAACCTAACCCTTATACAAACCCTCACCCTCACCCTAACACTAACCCTCACCCTCACCCTAAACCTCAGGAAATCCCTATCACACTCACACTAAACCTCACACTCACCCTATCCCTTACCATAATCCTAATGCTAACCCTAACCCTACCCTGCACCCTCAGCCTCAACTTAACCCTAACTCTAACCCTAAACCTCACCCTCACCCTAACCCTAACCCTAAACCTAAACCTCACCATAACCCTAACCCTAACCATCACACTCACACTAAAACTTACCCTAATCCTAATAGTAAACCTAAGCCTAACCCTCAACCTCAACCTAACGCACAACCTAACCCTAACCCTAACACTAACCCTCACCCTAACCCTATACCCTAACCCTCAAACTAACCCTAACCCTCACTCTCACCCTCACCCTCAGCCTAAACCTAAGGCTAACACTAACCCTAAACCTAACCCTCACACTCACCCTAACCCTAAACCTAATCCCAATAATAACCCTAAACCTAATCCTCACCTTCACCCTCAGCCTCACCCTAAACCTAATTCTAAACCTAAACTTCACCCTCACTCTAACTCTAACGCTAAATCTAAACCTAACCTTAACCCTAACACTCACCCTAACCCTCATCCTAACCCTAACTCTACGCCTAAACCTCACCCTCACCCTAACCCTAAATCTAACACTAACCCTAACACTAAACCTCATCCTTACCTTAACCCTAACCCTCAAACGAACCCTAACCCTCACACTCACCCTCACCCTCAGCCTAAACCTAAGGCTAACCCCAACACTAACCTAACCCTCACACTCACCCTAAACCTAACCCTAATCCAAATCCTAACCCTCACCCTCAGCCTCACCCTAACCCTAATTCTAACGCTGAACTTCACCCTCACACTAACACTAACACTAACACTAACCATAACCCTAACCCTATACCAGCCCTCCCCCTAATTCTCACCATAACCCTAACCCTAACGCTAAACCTAAAACTCAACCAAACTCTCACCCAAACCCTAATTCTAAGCCTAAACTTCATCCTCACCCTAACCCTAACCCTAAACCTAATCCTAAACTTCACCCTAAACCTCACCCTAACCCTCACCCTCATGCTCAACCTCACTGTATCTCTAACCCTAACCCTAAGAATAACACTAAGCCTAAACCTAACCATAACCGTAACATTAACCCTCACCCACAGCCTCACCCTCACTGTAAATTTAACCGTAACCATAACACTAACAATAAACCTAACCCTAACCCTAATCCTAACTCTAACCTCACCCACACCCTCACATTCAGGCTAACCCGAAGCCTAAATGTAACCCTAACCCTAACACTAAACCTAACCTTAATCCTCAGCCTCAACCTCACCCTAAACCAAACCCTAACCCTAACCCTCCCCTAACCCTAAGCCTATATCTAACCCTAAACCTCACCCTCACCCTAACCCTAACCCTAACCCTAACACTAAACCCCACCCTAACCCTACCCTAACCCTCACCCGCACCCTTACCCTCACCGTAACTCTAACCCTAACCCTAACAATAACAATAACACTAATCCTCACCCCCACCCTCACCCTCAGCCTAATGCTAAGCCTAAACCTAACCCTCACCCTAACCCTCACACTCACGCTCACCCTAATCCTAATCCTAAACATAACCCTATCCCTAAACCTCAACCAAACCCTCACCCTCACCCTACCCCTAACACTAACCCAAACGCTAAACCTCACCCTAACCCTCCCGCAAACCATAACTCTACCCCTACACCTCACCCTCACCCTAACCCTAACCCTAAACCTACCCTAAACCTCACCCTAACCCTAACCCTCACACTCACCCTCAACTTCACCGTAACTCTAACCCTATCCTTAACAATAACACTAACTCTAATCCTAACCCTAACCCTCACTCTCAGCCTCACCCTCACTGCAAACTTAACCCTAACCATAACACTAAAAATAATCCTCACCCTAACCGTAACCCTATCCCTAATCCTCACCCCTACCCTAACCCTCAGCCTAACCCTAAGCCTAACCCTAATCCTAACCCTCCCTGTAAACCTAACAGTAACACTAAACTAACACTAACACTGACTCTAAACCTAAGCCTAACCCAAACCCTAACCCTAATCCTCACCCTAACCATAAGCCTAAACCTATCCTTAACCTTACCCTCACACTCACTCTCACCCTAATCCAAATCCTAAACCTAACCGTATCACTAACCCTAACCCTCAACCTAACCCTCATACTACCCCTCACCCTAAACCTAACCCTAACCCTCACCCTAACCCGAACCCTAACCCTCTTCCTCATGCTCCACCTAAGCTTAAGCCTAAGCCTAAACCTAACCCTAACCCTAAACTTCACCCTATCCCTAACCCTAACACTAACCTTAACTCTAACCCTAAATGTCACCCTCACACTAAGCCCAACTCTAACTCTGACCCTAAACCTAAACCTAACCCTAAAACTAACCCTCACCCTAACATATACCCTCACCCTAACACTAACCCTAACGCTAACACTAACGCTCACACTAACCCTAACCATCACCCTAAACCTTAAACTCACCCTAACACTAACCCTAACCCTCACCCTAACCCTAGCCCTCACCCTAAACCTAACCCTCATCCTCACCCTAAACCTCACACTAACCCTAACACTAAACCTCAATCTAACCCTCACCCTAACCCTAACCCTAACCCTAACCCTCACCCTTACCGTAACCCTCACCCTCAGCTTAACCCTCATCTTTACCCTTACTGTCACCCGCACCACAACCCTTACCCTAACCCTCACTCTCACCCTAACCCTAAATCTACCCCTAAACCTCATACTCACCCTAACCCTAACTCTAACCCTTACCCTAACACTAAACCTCACCCTAACCCTGTCCCTAACCCTCACACTCAACTTCACCCTCAGCCTAACCCTAAGCCTAAGAGAAACCCTAACCCTAACCCTCACACTCACCCTCACCCTAACCCTAATCCTAACCCTAACCCTAACCCTAACCCTAAACCTCAACCTAACCCTCACCGTAACTTTAACCCTAACCCTAACCCTAACCCTAACCCTCACCCTAACACTTACCCTAACCATAACACTAACCCTAACCCTAACACTAACCCTAACACTAATCCTAACCATCACCCTAATGCTAAACCTCATCCTAACCCAAACCCTAACTCTAACCCTCACCCTCACCCTAGACCTCACCCTAAACCTAATTCTAACCCTAGACCCTCACCCTAACCCTAAGACTCATCCTTACCCTAAACCTCACACTAACCCTAACTCTAACCCTAATCCCCAATCTAACCCTCACCCTAACCCTAAACCTAACCCTAAACCTCACCCTTATCTTAACCGTCACGCTCAGCTTAACCCTCAACTTTACTCTTACCATCATCCTCACCCTAACCCTAAACCTCATCCTAACCCTCACCCGAACCGTAAACCTAACCATCAACCTAACCCTAACCCTCACCCTCAAACTCACGCTCAGCCTAAACCTATCCCTAAGCCTAACACTTAACCTAACACTGACCCTCACTCTAGCAATCACCCTAACCCTAATCCTAATCCTAACCCTCACCTTAACCCTAACCCTAACCATCACCCTAACCCTAATCCTCACCCCCACCCCCACGCTCAGCCTAAACCTAATCCTAAACCTAACCCTAACCCTAACACTAAACCTCAACCTAACCGTCAGCCAAAACTTATCCCTAACAATAACCCCAACCCTAACCCTCGACCTAACACTCCATCTAACCCTAATTCTAACTCTTAACCTCACCCTCACCATAACCCTAATCCTAACCCTAAACTCACCCTAACCCTAACACTAACCCTCAACTTCACCCTCACCCTCACCCTCTCCATAACCCTAACCCTAACCTCAACACTAATTCTAACCCTAATCCTAAACATCACCCTAACACTAACCCTAATCCTAACCCTAACCCTCACTCTAACCCTAAACTTAACCGAACCCTAACTCCCACCCTAAACCTAACCCTCAACCTCACCGTAACCCTAACACTCACCCTAATCCTCAGCCTAACCCTAACTCTACACCTAAACCTCAGCCTCATCCTAACGCTAAATCTAACCCTAACCCTAACACTAAACCTCACCCTAACCCTAACCCTAACCCTCAAACGAACCCTAACCCTCACCCTCACCCTCACCCTCAGCCTAAACCTAAGGCTAGCCCTAACCCTAACCCTAACCCTCACACTCACCCTAACCCTAACCCTAATCCAAATCCTAACCCGAAACCTATTCCTCACCTTCACCCTCAGCCTCACCCTAACCGTAATTCTAAACCTAAACGTCACCCTCACCCTAACCCTAACGCTAACACTAACCATAATCCTAACCCTAACCCTCCCCCTAACTCTCACCGTAACACTAACACTAACACTAACCCTAAACCTCAACCTAACCCTCACCAGAACCCTAACTCTAACCCTAAACCTCACCCTCACCCTAACCTTCACTCTAACACTTACCCAAATCGTAAAAATCACCCTAACCCTAATCCAAACCATCACCCTAACCATAACCCTCACCCTAAACCAAACCCTCACCCTAACACTTACCATCACCCTAACCCTCACCCTAAATCTCAACCTAACCCTCACCCTCACCCTAACACTAACCCTAACCCTAAACCTCACCCTCAACCTACCCCTACCCCTAACCCTAAACCTAAACCTCAACCTAAAGGTCACACTAACTCTAAACCTCAACTTCACCCTCAAACTCACTGTAACTCTAACCCTAAAACTAACCGTAAACATAACTATAACACTCACCCTAAGCCTTACCCTCACCACAAACTTAACCCTAACCATAACACTAACAATAACCCTAGCCCTAACAGTAACCGTAACCCTCACCATAACCCTAACCCTAACCCTAATCCTAAACCTAACCCTATCCCTAAGCCTAACCCTAACCCTAACCCTCACACTCACCCTCAACCTAACCCTAATCCTAAACCTAACGCTAGCCTAAACCTAACCCTCACCATAACCCTCACACTAGCCCTCACCCTAACCCTAATCCTAACCTTAAAACTTATCCTAGCACTTACCCTAACCCTAAACCTAATTCTCAACCTCACTCTAAACCTAAACCTCAGCCTCACCCTCAACCTCAACATAACCCTAAGCCTAACCCTAAACCTAAACTTAACCCTCACAATCACCCTATCCTTTACCCTAATCCTAAACCTAACCCTAACCCTACCCTGCACCCTCACCCTCAACTTAACCCTAACTCTAACCCAAAACCTCACCCTCACCCTAACCCTAACACTATACCTAAACCTCACCCTAACCCTAACCCTAAACCTCACCCTCACCCTAGCCATCACCCTAACACTAATACTAACCCTAAACCTAAACCTAACCCGCTCCATAACCCTAACCCAAAACCTCACCTAATCCTCACCCTCACCCTCACCCTCACCCTCAGCCTAACCCTAAGTCTAACCCTAACCCTAACCCTAACCCTCACCAGAACCCTAACTCTAACCCTAAACCTCACCCTCACTCTAACACTTACCCAAATCCTAAAACTCACCCTAACCCTAATCCAAACCCTCACCCTAAACATAACCCTCACCCTAAACCAAACCCTCACCCTAACACTTACCATCACCCTAACCCTCACCCTAAACCTCACACTCACCCTCACCCTAACCCTAAACCTAAATCTAACCCTATCCCTAAACCTCAACCTAACCCTCACCCTCACCCTAACACTAACCATAACCCTAAACCTCACCCTAACACTCCCCCCAACCCTAACTCTAAACCTAAACCTCAACCTCAACCTACCCCTAACCCTAACCCTACACCTCAACCTAAAGGTCACACTAACCCTAACCCTCACCGTCACCCTCAAACTCACTGTTACTCTAACCCTAAACCTAACAATAACACTAACCTAACCCTAAACATAACCCTTACCCTCAACCTAAGGCTCATCCTCACCACAAACGTAACCATAACCATAACACTAACAATAACCCTAGCCCTAACCCAAACCATAACCCTCACCATAACTCTAACTCTAACCCTAATCCTAAACCTAACCCTATCCCTAAGCCTAATCCTAACCCTAACTCTCACACTCACCCTCCAACTAACGCTAATCCTAAACCTAACCCTAGGCCTTAACTTAAAACTCCCCATAACCCTCAGACTAACCCTCACCCTAACCCTAATCCTAACCCTAAACCTCATCCTAGTACTCACCTTAACCCTAAACCTAACCCTCACCCTCACCCTAACCCTAACCCTCACATTCACCCTCAACCACAGCATAACCCTAAGCCTAACCCTAACCCTAAACTTAACCCTCACACTCATCCTATCCCTTACCCTAATCCTAAAACTAACCCTAACCCTACCCCGCTCCCTCAGCCTCAACTTAACCCTAACTCTAACCCTAAACCTCAACCTCACCCTAACCCTAAAACTAAACCTAAACCTCAACCTAACCCTAACCCTAACCCTAAACCTCACCCTCACCCTAGCCCTCACCCTAACCCTAAACCTAAACCTAAACCTAATCCTAACCCTCCCCATAACCCTAACCCTAACACTCACCCGAACCCGAACCCGAACCCTCACCCTCATCCTCAGCCTAACCCTAAGCCTTAACCTAACCCTAACCCTCACACTCACCCTAACCCTAACCCTAATCCTAATCCTAACACTAAACCTAACCCTCACCCTCAACCTAACCCTCACCTTAAGCCTAACCCTAACATTAATCCTAATCCTAACCCTCAACTTCTGCCTCACCCTAACCCTAAACCCAACCCTAAACCTCACCCTAAACCTAACCCTAACCCTATCCCTAAACCTCATCCAAACCATAACCCTAACCCTCACACTCACCCTCACAATAACTGTAACCCTAACCCTAATGCTAACAATAACCCTAACCCAAACCCTCACCCTAACACTTACCCTCACCCTAACACTAACCCTCACACTAACCCTAATCATCACCTTAACCCTAAACCTCACCCTAACACTAACACTAAAACTTACCCTCACCCTAGCCCTCACCCTAAGCCTAACTCTCATCCTCACCCTAAGCCTCACACTAACCCTAACACTAAGCCTCAATCTAAACCTCACCCTCACCATAACCCTAACCCTAACCCTAACACTAAACCTCACCCTAACCCTAACCCTCAAACTAACCCTAACACTCACTCTCACCCTCAGCCTAAACCTAAGCCTAAACCTAACCCTAACACTAACCCTCACACTCACCCTAACCCTAACCCTAATCCAAATCCTAACCCTAACCCTAATCCTCACCTTCACCCTCAGCCTCACCCTAACCCTAATTCTAAACCTAAACTTCACCCTCACCCTAACCCTAACCCTAACCCTAACCCTAAACCTCACCCTAAACCTAACCCTAACCCTATCCCTAAACCTCATCCGAACCATAACCCTAACCCTCACCCTCACAGTAACCGAAACCCTAACCCTAACCGTTACCCTAACACTTACCCTCATCATAACACTTACCCTCACCCTAACACTAACCCTCACACTAACCCTAATCATCACCTTAACCCTAAACCTCACCCTAACACTATCCCTAAACCTTACCTTCACCCTAGCCCTCACCCTAACCCTAACTCTCATCCTCACCCTAAACCTCACACTAACCCTAACAATAATCCTCAATCTAATCCTCACTCTCACCATAAACCTAACTCTAACCCTAACCCTAACACTAAACCTCACCCTAACCCTAACCCTAACCCTCAAACTGACCCTAACCCTCACCCTCACCCTCACCCTCAACCTAAACCTAAGGCTAACCCTAACCCTAACGCTAACCCTCACACTCACCCTAACCCTAACCATAATCCAAATCCTAACCCTAACCCTAATCCTCACCTCAGCCTCACCCTAACCCTAATTCTAAACCTAAACTTCACCCTCACCCTAACCCTAACGCTAACACTAACCATAACCCTAACCCTAACCCTTACCCTCCCTCAAACTCTCACTGTAACCCTAAACCTAACACTAACCCTAAATCTCAACCTAACCCTCACCAGAACCCTAAATCTAACCCTAAACCTCACCCTCACCCTCACCCTCACTCTAACACTTACCCAAATCCTAAAACTCACCCTCACCCTAAACCAAACCCTCACCCTAACACTTACCATCACCCTAACCCTCACCCTAAACCTCACACTCACCCTCACCCTACCCCTAATCCTAAATCTAACCCTATTCCTAAACCTCAACCTAACCCTCACCCTCATCCTAACACTAACCCTAACCCTAAACCTCACCCTAACACTCCCCCTAACCCTAACTCTAACCCTAAACCTCACCCTCAACCTACCCCTAACCCTAACCCTACACCTCAACCTAAAGGTCACACAAACCCTAACCCTCACCGTCACCCTCAAACTCACTGTAACTCTAACCCTAAACCTAACAATAACACTATACCTAAGCCTAACCCTAACCCTAAACATAACCCTTAACCTCACCCTAAGCCTCATCCTCACCACAAACTTAACCCTAACCATAACACTAACAATAACCCTAGCCCTAACCCTAACTGTAACCCTCACCGTAACCCTAACCCTAACCCTAATCCAAAACCTAACCCTATCCCTAAGCCTAATCCTAACCCTAACCCTCACACTCACCCTCCAACTAACGCTAATCCTAAACCTAACCCTATACCTACACCTAAAACTCACCATAACCCTCAGACTAACCCTCACCCTAACCCTATTCCTAACACTAAACCTCATCCTAGCACTCACGCTAACCCTAAACCTAACCCTCACCCTCACCCTAACCCTAACCCTCACATTCACCCTCAACCTCTGCATGACCCTAAGCCTAACCCTAACCCTAAACTTAACCCTCACACTCACCCTATCCCTTACCCTAATCCTAAAACAAACACTAACCCTACCCGGCACACTCAGCCTCAACTTAACCCTAACTCTAACCCTAAACTTCACCCTCACCCTAACATTAACACTAAACCTAAACCTCACCCTAACCCTAACACTTAACCTATCCCTAAACCTCATCCAAACCATAACCCTAACCCTGAGGGTGAGCCTCACCCTCACAGTAACTGTAACCCTAACCCTAACGCTAACAATAACCCTAACCCTAACCCTCACCCTAACACTTACCCTCACCCTAACACTAATCATCACACTAACCCTAATCATCACCTCAACCCTAAACCTCACCCTAACACTAACCCTAAAACTTACCCTCACCCTAGCCCTTACCCTAAGCCTAAATCTCATCCGCACCCTAAGCCTCACACTAACCCTAACACTAATCCTCAATCTAAACCTCAACCTCACCATAACCCTAACCCTAACCCTAACACTAAACTTCACCCTAACCCTAACCCTAACCCTAACCGTCAAACTAACCCTAACCCCAACTCTCACCCTCAGCATAAACCTAAGGCTAAACCTAACCCTAAAACTAACCCTCATACTCACCCTAACCCTAACCCTAATCCAAATCCTAACCCTAACCCTAATCCTCACCTTCACCCTCAACCTAACCTTAACCCTAATTCTAAACCTAAACTTCACCCTCAACCTAACCCTAACGCTAACCCTAAACATAAACCTAACCCTTCCCCTAACTCTCACCGTGACGCTAACCCTAACACTAACCCTAAACCTCAACCTAACCCTCACCAGAACCCTAACTCTAACCCTAAACCTCACCCTCACCCTCACCCTCACTCTAACACTCAAATCCTAAAACTGACTTTAACCCTAATCCAAACCCTCACCCTAACCATAACCCTCACCTTAAACCAAACCCTCACCCTAACACTTACCATCACCCTAACCCTCACCCTAAACCTCACACTCACCTTCACCCTAAACATAATCCTAATCCTAACCCTATCCCTAAACCTCAACCTAACCCTCACCCTCACCCTAACACTAACCCTAACCCTAAACCTCACCCTAATACTCCCCCTAACCCTAACTCTAACCCTAAACCTCACCCTCAACCTACCCCTAACCCTAACCCTACACCTCAACCTAAAGGTCACACTAACCCTAACCCTCACTGTCACCCTCAAACTCACTGTAACTCTAACCCTAAACCTAACAATAACACTATACCTAAGCCTAACCCTAACCCTAAACATAACTCTTACCCTCACCCTAAGACTTACGCTCACCACAAACTTAACCCTAACCATCACACTAACAATAACCCTAGCCCTAACCCTAACTGTAACACTCACATTAACCCTAACCCTAACCCTAATCCTAAACCTAACCCTATCCCTAAGCCTAACCCTAACCCTAACTCTCACACTCACCCTCAAACTAACGCTAATCCTAAACCTAACCCTATGCCTAAACCTAAAACTCACCATAACCCTCAGACTAACCCTCACCCTAAACCTAATCCTAACATTAAACCTCATCCTAGCACTCACCCTAACCCTAAACCTAACCCTCACCCTCACCCTAACCCTAACCCTCACATTCACCCTCAACCTCAGCATAACCCTAAGCCTAACCCTAACCCTAAACTTAACCCTCACACTCACCCTATCCCTTACCCTAATCCTAAAACTAACCCTAACCCGACCCCGCTCCCTCAGCCTCAACTTAACCCTAACTCTAACCCTAAACCTCACCCTCACCCTAACCCTAAAACTAAACCTAAACCTCACCCTAACCTTAACCCTAAACCTCACCCTCACCCTAACCCTAATCCTAAACCTAAACCTAATCCTAACCCTCCCCATAACCCTAACCATAACACTCACCCTAACGCTCACCCTCACCCTCACCCTCAGCCTATCCCTAAGCCTAACACTAACCCTAACCCTCACCCTCACCCTAGCACTCACCCTAACCCTAATCCTAACCCTAACCCTCACCCTAACCCTAACCCTAATGATCACCCTAACCCTAATCCTTACCCCCACCCTCACCCTCAACCCTAAGCGTAAGCCTAAACCTAACCCTCACACTCACCCTCACGCTAACCCTAATCCTAAACCTAACCCTAACACTAAACCTCAACCTAACCCTCACCCTAACCTTATCCCAAACACTAACCCTATCCCTAACCCTCGACCTAATCCTCCAACTAACCCTAAATCTAACTCTAAACCTAACCCTCAGCCTAACCCTAATCCTAACCCTAACCCTAAACCTCACCCGAACTCTAAGCCTAACCCTCACCCTCACCATAACTCTAACCCTAACAGTAACAATAACACTAATCCTAACCATAATCCTAACCCTCATGCTCACCTTAACCCTAACCCTAACCCTCACGCTAACCCTAAACTTAACCAAACCCTAAATCTCACCCTAACCCTAACCCTAAACCTCACTCCAACCCTAACCCTGCCCCTCACCTTAAATCTAAACCTACCCCTAAGAATAACACTAACCCTAAACTTGACGATAACTCTAACCATAACCCTCACCCGCAGCCTCCCCCTCACTGCAAATTTAACCCTAACCATAACACTAAAAATAACCCTAACCCTAACCCTAATAGTAACTCTAACTTCACCCCCACCCTGGCCCTCAACCTAACCCAAAGACTAAATGTAACCCTAACCCTAACCCTAACCCTAAACCTCACCACAACCCTAACCCTAACCCTAATCCTAAACCTAACCCTATGCCTAAACCTAACCCTCACCATAACCCTCACCCTAGCCCTCAACCTAACCCTAATCCTAACCCTAAACCTCATCCTAACTCTCACACTAACCCTAAACCTAACCTTCACCCTCATGCTTGGCCTAAGCCTAAGCCTAAGCCTAATGCTAAACCTAACCCTCACCCTACCCCTAACCCTAACACTAACCCTAACTCTAACCCTAAAAATAACCCTAACCCCAACCCTAAATCTACCCCTGAACCACATGCTCACCCTAACCCTAACTCTAACCCTAACCCAAACACTAAACCTCACCCTAAACCTAACCTTAAGCCTAACCATAACCCTAAACATAACACTAAACCTAACCCTAACCCTAACCCTAAAAGTAACCCTAATCCTCAGCCTCACCCTCACCCTAACCCAAACCCTAACCCTAACCCACACACTAACCCTCACCCTACCTCTAAGCCTAACCCTAACCCTAATCCTAACCCTCACAAACACCCTCACACTAACCCTAATCCTAAACCTAACCCATTCCCTAACCCTAACCCTCACCCATACCCTCACCCTAGCCTTCACCCTAACCCTACTCCTAACACTAAACCTCATCCTAAACCTCACTCTAACCCTAACCCTAATCCTCACCCTAACCCTAACTCTAACCCTCAACCTCATGCTCGGCCTATGCCTAAGCCTAAGAATAATCCTAAACCTAACCTTATCCCTAACCCTCACCCTAACCCTAACCCTAACACTAACTCTAAGTCTAACCCTAAATCTCACCTTCACCCATTCCCTAACTCTAACCCTAACCCTACCCCTAACAATAAACCTAAACCTTACCCTAACCCTCACCCTAACCATTACACTCACCCTTACCCTAACCCTCACCCTACCACTTACACTAACACTAACACTAACCCTAACAATAACACTAAGGCTCACACTAACCCTAACCATCACCCTAACCCTAAACCTCACCCTAACACTAACCCTAACCCTCACCCTCACTGTAGACCTCACCCTAACCCTAACCCTCATCCTCAACCTAAACCTCACACTAACCCTGATACTAATCCTCAATCTAACCCTCACCCTCACCCTAACCCTAACACTAACCCTCCACCTAACCCTAACACTCACTCTTACCGTAACCCTCATTCTCAGCCTAACCCTCACCTTTACCCTTACCGTTACCCACACACGAACCCGCACCCTAACCCTAACCCTGACCCTAACCCGCAACCTCACTCTAACTCTTCACCTAAAACTCACATTCACGCTAACAGTAACTCTAACCCTAACCCTAACACTAAACCTCACCCTAACCCTAACCCTAACCCTCACCCTCACCCTCACCGTAACTGTAACCCTAACCCTGACCCTAACAATAAACCTAACCTAACCCTAATCCTCAATCTAACGCTCACCCTAACACTTACCCTAACTCTTACTCTAACCCTAAACCTAACATTAACACTCACACTTATCTTTACCATCACCCTCAGCCTAAAACTCACCTTTACCTTTACGATCATCCTCACCGTAACTCTAAATCTCATCCTAACCCTCACCCTAACAGTAAACCTAACCATCACACTAACCCTAACCCTCACCCTCAACCTCACGCTCAGCCTAACCCTAAGCCTAAGCCTAAGATTAACCCTAACCCTAATCCTCACCCAAAACCTCAAACTCAGCCTAACCCTAAGCCTAAGCCTAAGATTAACCCTAACCCTCACACTCACACTCACACTAAACCTATTCCTAAGCATAACCCTAACCATAAACCTAAACCTCAACCTAACCCTCACCCTAAACTTAACCCTAACACTAACACTAACAGTAACCCTCAACCTAACCCTCTAACTAACCCTAAATCTAATGCTAAACTTCACCCTCACCCTAACTCTAATCCTAAATCTAACCCTAAACCTCACCCTAACCATAACCGTAATCCTCACCCTCACCCTCAGCTTCACCATCACCATAATTCTAACTCTAACCCTAACAATAACACTAACTCTAACCCTAAACCTAACCCTAACACTAACCCTAATCCTAACACTCACCCACACCCTAAACTTAATTCTAACCCTAAACCTAACACTAACACTAACCCTCACCCTAACCCTAACCCTCACACTCACTGTAACCCTAATCCTCAACCTAACTCTCAACCTAACCCTAACCCTAACCCTAAAACTTAATCTAACACTAACCATAACACTGACCCTCAACCTAGCCCTTACTCTAACCCTAATTCTAAACCTAATCCTCATCCTAACCCTCACCCTAACCCTAACATTAACCATCACCCTAACCCTAACCCTAACCCTCTAACCCTAATCCTCACGCTCACCGTAACCCTAACCCTAACCATGACCCTAACCCTGAACTTAACCGAACCCTAACTCTCACCTTAACCCTAACCCTAACCCTCACCCTAACCGTAACCCTCACCCTCACCCTCACCCTCACCCTCACCCTCAGCCTAACCCTAAGCCTAAGCCTAAGCCTAACCCTAACCCTAACCTTAACCGAACCCTAACTCTCACCTTAACCCTAACCCTAACCCTCACCCTAACCGTAACCCTCACCCTCACCCTCACCCTCACCCTCAGCCTAACCCTAAGCCTAAGCCTAAGCCTAACCCTAACCCTAACTGTCATACTCACCCTAACCCTTACCATAATCCTAATTGTAACCCTAAGCCTAACCCTCAATCTCAACCTAACCCTCAACCTAATCTTAACTCTAACACTAAACCTATCCCTAACCCTCAACCTCAGCCTCACGCTAACCCTAACTCTAAATCTCACCCTCACCCTAACCCTAACCCTAAACCTCACCCTAACCCTATGCTAAACCTCACCCTCACCCTAGCCCTCACCCCACCTCTAAACCTAACACTAACCCTCCCCCTAACCCTATCTGTAAAGCTAAATCTCACCCTCAACCTAACCCAAACCCTGACCCTAAACCCCACCCTAATCCTAAAACTCAACCACAACCTCACCCTCACCGGAACTCTAACCCTAACCCTAAAAATAACACTAACCATAACCCTAACCATCACCCTAATGTTAATCCTCACCCCACCCTCGCCATTAGCCTAACCTTAAGACTAAACCTAACCCTCACACTAACCCTCACACTTACACTCACCCTAACCCTAATCCTAAACCTAACCCTATCTCTAAACCTCAACCTAACCCTCACCCTCACCCTAACCCTAACACTAACCCTAACTCGAAACTTCACCCAAACCCATCCCCAAACCCTAACTCTAATCATAAACCTCACCCTCACCCTAACCCTAACCCTAACCCTAACCCTAACCCTAAATCTCAATCTAACCCTAAACCTCACCCTCAACCTCAACCTCACCGTAATTCTAACCCTATCCCTAACAATAACACTAACACTAACCCTAACCATAACCATAACCATAACCCTCATCCTCAGCCTCACCCTCACTGCAAACTTAACCCTAACCATAACACTAACAATAACCCTAACCCTAACCCTAACTCTAACCCTAATCCTCACCCCCACCCTCACCCTCAGTCTAATCCTAAGCCTATCCCTAACCCTAACCCTAACCCTCCCTGTAACCCTAACCCTAACCCTAACCCTAACACTGACCCTAACCCTAAACCTAACCCTAACCCAAACCCTAAATCTAATCTTCACACTAACACTAATCCTAACCCTAACCCTAAATCTCACACTCAATCTCACCTTAACCCAAATCCTAAACCTAACCCTATCCCTAACACTAACCCTCAACCTAACCCTCAACTAGCCCACACCCTAAACCTAACCCTAACCCTAACCCTAACCCCAACCCTAACACTCCCCCTCATGCTTGGCCTAAGCCAAAGCCTAAGCCTAAGCCTAACCCTAATCCTAACCCACACCGTATCCCTAATCCTAACACTAACCCTAACTCTAACCCTAAATCTCACCCTCAACCTAAGCCTAACTCTAACCCTAACCCTAAACATAAACCTCAACCTAACCCTAACCCTAAATCTAACCCACACACTAATATTTACCCTCACCCTAAAACTAACCTTAACGCTAACACTAACGTTCACACTAACCCTAATCATCACCCTAACCCTAAACCTCACCCTAACACTAACCCTAAAGCTCACCCTCACCCTAGCCCTCAACCTAAGCCTAACCCTCATCCTCAGCCTAAACCTCACGCTAACCCTAACACTAATCCTCAATCTAACCCTCACCATTACCCTAACCCTTAACCTAACCCTCACCCTAACCCTAAACCTCACCTTACCGTAACCCTCACCCTCAGCCTAACCCTAACCATAACCCTAACCCTAAACCTCACCCTAACTCTAACCCTAAACCTCACCCTCACACTAGCCCTCACCCTAACCCTAATCTTAAACCTAATCCTCATCCTAACACTAACCCTAACACTCACCCTCACCCTCACCCTAACCCTAATCCTCACCCTAACCCTCACCCTAACCCTAACCCTCACCCTAACCCTAACCCTACACCTCAACCTCACCCTAGCTCTCACCCTAACCCCAATCCTAACCCTAACCCTCATCCTAACCCTCCCCCTAACCGTTAACCTAACCTTCACCCTAACCCTAACCTTCACCCCCAACCTCGCCCTCAGCCTAACATTAAGCCTAAACCTAAACCTATCCCTCAATCTAACCCTGACCCTAACCCTAAATCTAACTCTAAACCTCACCCTCACCCTAACCCTAACTCTAACCCGAACCCAAACATTAAACATCACCCTAACCCTAAACCTCACCCACACCCTCACTGTAAACGTAACACTAAACCTAACCCTAACAATAACCCTAATCCTAATCCTAACCCTCAACCTAACCATAACCCTCACCCTAACCAAAACCCTCACCCTAACACCGACCCTGATCCTAACACTAACCCTAACTCTAACCCTAACCTCACCCTAACCCTAACCCTAACAATAAACTTCAACCTAACCCTAACCCTCACGCTCAAGGTAACCCTAACCCTACTTCACCCTAACCTTAAACTTAACCTGAACCATAACTCTCACCCTAACCCTAACCCTAACCCTAACCCTAACCCTAACCCTCACCCTCACCCTCAGCATAACCTTAAGCCTAACCCTAACAATAACCCTAACCCTAACCCTAACCTTCATCCTAAACATAACCTTCACCCTAACCATAAAGCTCACCCTAACAATTACCCTCAACCTAACACTAACCCTAACCCTAACACTAACCCTCACACTAACCCTAAGTCTCACCCTAACCCTAAACCTCACCCTAAACCTAACCCTCAGCCTCAACTTATCCCTCAAACTAACCCTAACTCTCATCCTCAACCTAAACCTCACACTAACCCTAACACTAATACTCAAACTAAACTTCACCCTCACCCTAACCCTAAGACTCACCCTGACCGTAACCCTCACCCTCAGCCTAACCCTCACCTTAACCCTTACCGTCACCCTCAACCTAACCCTCACCCTAACCCTAATCCTCATCCTAACCCTCATCCTAAGGGTAACCCCAACCATAACCCTAACCATAACCCTCAAACTCTCCCTCAGTCTCAGCCTAACCCTAAGTCTAAGCTTAACCCTAACCCTAACCCTCACCCTCACCCTCACCCTCAGCATAAACTTAAGCCTAAACCTAACCCTAAGCCTAGCCCTCACACTCACTCTATCCCTTACCCTAATCCTAATCCTAACCCTGTCCTTAACCCTCACCATCACCCTCACCCTAACCCTAACCCTAACACTAAACCTCACACTAACCCTAACCCTAAACCTCACACTCACCCTAGCCCTCACCCTAACCCTAATCCTAACCCTAACCCTCATCCTAACCCTCCCCATAACTCTAACCCTTACCCTCACCCTCACCCTCACCCTAACCCTCACCCTCACCCTCAGCCTAACCCTAAGACTAATCCTAACCCTAACACTCACACTCACCCTAACCCTAACCCTAATCCGAATCCTAAACCTAAACCTAACCCTCACCCTCAAAATTACCCTAAACTTAAGCCTAACCCTAACATTAGTCCTAACCCTAACCCTCAACTTCAGCCTCACCCTAACCCTAACTGTAACGCTAAAACTCACCGTGACCCTAACCCTAACTCTAACCCTATCCCTAAACCTCATCCGAAGCCTAACCCTAACCCTCACCCTCACCCTCACAGTAACCGTAACCCTAACCCTAACGCTAACAATAACCCTAACCCTAACCCTAACACTCACCCTAAACATAAACCTCACCCTAACCCTAACCCTCACCCTAACACTTACCCTCACCCTTACACTAACCCTAACCCTAACACTAACACTCACACTAATCCTAATCATCATCTTAACCCTAAACCTCACCCTAACACTAACCCTAAACCTCACCCTCACCCTAGCCCTCACCCTAACCCTAACTCTCATCCTCACCCTAAACCTCACACTAACCCTAACACTAATCCTCCATCTAACCCTCACCCTCAACATAACTCTAATTCGAACCCTCACCCTAACATTAACCCTCACCCTTACCGTAACCCTCACGCTCTGCATAACCCTCACCTTTACCCTTACCGTCACCCCCACACTAACCCTAACACTAAACCTTTACCCTAACCCTAACCCTTACCCTCAACCTCACGCTCAGCCTACACCAAAGCCTAAGCCTAACACTCACCCGAACCCTAACCCTAACCATCACCCTACCCAAATCCTCACCCCCACCAGCACCCTCAGCCTATCCCTAAGCCTAAGCCTTACCCTAACCCTCACACTCACCCTCACCCTAACCCTAATCCTAAACCTAACCCTAACCCTAACACTAAACCTCAACCTAAACCTCACCCTAACCTTATCCCTAACACTCACCCTAACCCTAACCCTCGACCTAACCCTCCAACGAACACTAAATCTAACTGTAAACCTCACCCACACCCTAACCCTAATCCTAACCCTAACCGTAAACTTCACCCTAACCCTAACCCTCACACTCACCCTCACCCGGCCCCTCACCATAACTCTAACCCTAACAGTAATAATAACACTAATCCTAACCCTAATCCTAACCCTCACTCTCACCATAACCCTAACCCTAACCCTCACCCTAACCATAAACTTAACCAAACACTAACTCTCACCCTAACCCTAACCGTAACCCTCGCCTGAACCCTCACCCTCACCCTCTCCTTCAACTTCAGCCTAACGCTAAGCCTAACCCTAACCCTAACCCTAACGTCACTCACCCTAACCCTTACCTTAATCCTAATCGTAACCCTAAGCCTAACCCTCAACCTCAACCTAACCCTCAACCTAACCCTAACTCTAAAACTAACCCTAACCCTCACCCTCACCCTAACCCTAACCCTAACCCTCAACCTAACCCTAATCCTTACTCTCACCATAACCCTTACCCTAACCCTCACCCTAACCCTAAACTTAACCGAACCATAACTATACCCCTAAACCTCACCCTCAACCTAACCCTAAATCTAACAGTAAACCTAAAAATAAACCTCAACCTAACCCTAATCCTAACCCTCAAACTAACCCTAACCCTCACCCTCACACTCTCCCTCAGCCTAAACCTAAGGCTAACCTTAACCCTAACCCTAACCCTCACACTCACCATAACCCTAACCCGAATCCATATCCTATCCCTAACCCTAACCCTCACCCTCACCCTCAACCTCACCTTAACCCTAATTCTAAACCTAAACCTCACCATCACCCTAACCCTAAATCTAACCCTAAACCTCACCCTCAACCTAAACCTAAACCTAACCCTAACCCTAACAGTAAACCTCACCCCAACCCTAACCCTAAACCACACTCTCACCCAAGCCCTCACCCTAACTCTAATCCTAACCCTAACCCTCATCCTAACCCTCACCCTAACACTAACTCTAAAAATAACCATCACCCTAACCCTAACCCAAATGCTAACGCTCAACCTAACCCTAACCCGCACCCTCACCGAAACCCTCACCCTAACCCTCACCCTAACCCTAAACTTAACCCTAACCCAAACTTCACCCTAACCCTAACCCTAACCCTCAAGCTAACCCTAACCCTCACGCTCACCCTCACCCTCAGCCTAAGCCAAGCCTAAGCCTAACCCTAACCCTAACCCTCACACTCACCCTAAGCCTAATCCTAATCCAAATCCTAAACCTAACCCTAATTTGCACCCTTACCCTAACCATCAACTTAACCCTAACCCTAACACTAACACTAACCCTAACCCTCAACCTCAGCCTCACCCTAACCCTAACTCTAACCCTAAACCTCACCCTCCCCCTAACCCTAACTCTAACCCTAACCCTCACCATGAACCTCAACCTCAGCCTAACCCTAAGCCTAAACCTAAACCTAACCCTAACGCACACACTGACAATCATCCTAACCCCACTACTAACCCTATCCCTAACCCTAACCCTCCTACTAACTCTCACCCTAACCTTAACCCTAACACTAACCCTAACCCTAAACCTCAACCTAACCCTCACCCTAACCGTAACTCTAACACTAAACCTCACCCTCAAACTAAACCTAACTCTAACCCTAACCCAAACCCTAAACCTCACCCTAACCCTAACCCTAACCATCACACTAAACCTAATCCTCAGCCCCACACTCACCCCCAGCCTAACCCTAAGCCTAAGCCTAAAAATAAACCTAAAACTTACACTAACCCTCACCCTAACCCTAAGCATACCTTATCCCAAACCCTAACCCTTAACCTCAACCTAACCTTCACCCTAACCTTAACCCTAACACTAACCCTAACTCTAACCCAGGAACTAACCCTCCCGCTAACCCTAAATCTAACCCTAAACTTCACCCTCAACCTAAACCTAACCCTAAACCTCACCCTAACCCTAAACTTCAACCTGACCCTCACCCTCACCCTCGCCGTAAGTCTAACCATAAACTTAACAATAACACTAATCCTAACCCTAAACCTAACCCTAACCCTAACCCGAACCCTAATCCTAACACTCACCTTCAGCCTAACCCTCATCTTTACCGTTACCGTCACCCAAACCCTAACCCTCACCCTCACCGTAACCCTAACCCTCATCCAAACCCTCACCCTCACCCTAACCCTAAACCTAAACCTCACCCTAACACTAACAGTAAACTCACCCTCACCTTAGCCCTCTCCCTCACCCTAATTCTAACCCTAATTCTAATCCTAATCCTTACCCTAACCCTAACCCTCATCCTCACCCTAACCCTAAACCTAACCCTAACCCTAACCCTCAAACTAACCCTAACCCTCAATCTCACTGTAACACTAACCCTAACCCTCATCCTAACCCTAAACTTTCCCTGAACCCTAACTCTTACCCTAACCCAAACCCTCAGTCTCAACCTAGCCCTAACTTTCACCCTCACCCTCACCCTCAGCCTAACCCTAGGCCTAACCCTAACCCCCCTCACACTCACCCTAACTATTACCCTAATCCTAATCCTAACCCTAAACCGAACACTCACCCTCACCCTATTCCTCACCCTAACCCTAACCCTAACACTAACCCTAACTCTAACAATCACAATCAGCCTCACACTAACCTTATCTCTAACCCTAAACCTCAATCTCACCCTAACCCTAACCCTAACCCTAAACCTCACCCTAACCCTAACCCTAAACCTCACCCTCACCCTAGCCCTCACCCTAACCCTAATCCTAACCCTAACCCTCATCCTAAACCTCACGCTAACACTAAGGCTAACCCTAACCCTCACCCTCACCGTAATCCTTACCCTAACCCTCACCCTAACCCTAAACTTAACTCGAACCCTAACTCTCACCCTAACACTAACCCTTACACTATCCCTCACCTTCATCCTAAGCCTAAAACTAATCCTAATCCTAATCCTAACCCTCACACTCACCCTAAACCTCACCTTAACCCTAACCCTAACGCTAAACCTAACCTTTATTCTCACCCTCAGCCTCACCATAACCCTAACTCTAGACCTAAATCTCGCCATCACCCTAGCCCTAACCCTAAACTTCACCATCACCCTAGGCCTCTCCGTAACCCTAATCCTAACCCTAATCCTCATCCTAACCCTCAACCTAAACCTAACCGTAACCCTCACCTTAACCCTAGCACTTATCTCTCAACATCACCCTCAGCCTAACCCTAAGCCTAACCATAAAACTAACCCTAACACACACAATCACACTCACCCTAAACCTAATCCTAACCCTATCCCTAACCCTAACCCACCCCCTAACGATCACCCTAACACTAACCCTAACACTAACTCTAACCCTAACCCTCAACCTAACCCTCAACCTAACCCTAACTGAAACCCTAAACCTCACCCTCACCCTAACGCTCATCATAACACTTACAATCAACCTAAACCTAACCCTAACCGAAACCCTCCCCCTAAGCCTAAACGTCATCTTACCACTCACCCTAAACTTAAACCTAACCATAACCCTAACCCTAACCCTAAACCTCAACCTAAATCTCACCCTCACCCTAACCGTAACACTAACCTTAACACTAATCCTCCCCTAACCCTCCCCCTAACCCTATATCTAACCCTAAACCTCACCCTCACCCTCACCCTCAACCTAACCCTAACCCTCACACTAACCATAACCCTCACCCTAACCCTAACCCTCACCATAACACTTACACTCACCCTAGCACTAACCCTAACCCTAACACTCAACCTCACACTAACCCTAATCCTCACCGTAATCCTAAACCTCACCCTAACCCTAACACTAACCATAACCCTCACCCTCACCCTAGCCCTCACCCTAACCCTAAATCTAACCCTCACCCTCAGCCTAAACCTAACCCTCATCCTCACCCTAAGCCTCACACTAACCCTAACACTAATCCTCAATCTAACCAACACCTAACACTAACCCTAACTCTAACCTAACCCTAACCCTTACCCTAACCCTAAACCTAACCCTAACACTCACGCTTATCTTAACCCTCAACCTCAGCCTAAACCTCACCATTACCCTTACCATCATCCTCACCCTAACCCTTACCCTAACCCTAACTCTAACCCTAAACCTCACCCTCTCCCTAAATCTAACTCTAACCCTAACCCAAAACCTAAACCTCACCCTAACCCTAACCCTAACCCTCACCCTCACACTCACCCTAGCCCTCAACCTAACCGTAATTCTAAACCTCACCCTCACCCTAATCCTAACCCTCATCCTCATCCTAAACCTCACACTAACCCTAACCCTTATCCTCAATCTAACCCTCACCCTCACCCTAACCCTAACACTTACCCTAACCCTAAAACTAACCCTAAACCTCAACCTTAACGAAAACCTCACCCTCAGCATAAACCTCTCCTTTACCCTTACCATCATCCTCACCCTAACCCTCAACCTAACCCTAAACCTCATCATAAACCTCACCATAACCATAAACATCACCCTAACCCTAACACTCAACCACACCCTCACACTCAGCCTAACCATAAGCCTAAGCCTAAGCCTTACCCTAACCCTCACCCTCACCCTAGCCCTCACCCTAACCCTAATCCTAACCCTAACCCACATCCTAACCCTCACCTAACCCTAAAACTAACCATCAGCCTAACCCTAATCCTAACGCCCACCCTCACCCTCAGTCTACCCCTAAGCCTAAGCCTAACCCTCACCCTAAACCTCACACTCACCGTCACCCTAACCCTAATCCTAAACCTAACACTATCTCTAAACCTCAACCTAACCCTCTCCCTCACCCTTACCCTAACACTAACCCTAGCCCTAAACCTCACCCTAACCCCCTCCTAACACTAAGTCTAACCCTAAACCTCACCCTCACCCTTACACTAACCCTAACCCTAACACTCACACTCACCCTCAACCTCATTGTAAATCTAACCCTAAACCTAACAATAACCCTAACTCTAACCCAAACCCTAACACTAAACATAATCGTCACCCTCAGCCTCACCCTCACCGCAAACTTAACCCTAACCATAACACTAACAATAACCTTAACCCTAAACCTAAACCTAAACCTAACCCTAATCCTCACCTCCACAATCACCCTCAGCCTAACCCTAAGCCTAAGCCTAACCCTAACCCTAACTTTAAACCTAAACATAAACCTCACTGTCAGCCACACCCTCACAGCAAACTTAACACTAACCATAACATTAACAATAACCCTAACCATAAACCTAACCCTAATCCTCATCATAACCCTCACCCTAAACCTAACCCTAATCCTCACCCTAACCCTAACCCTAACAATAATCCTCAACCTAACCGTAACCCTTACCCTAAATCTAATTCTAACCCTCACCCTCACCGTAACCCTAACCCTCATGCTCACCCTAAACCTAAGCCTAACCGTAATCCTCAACCTATACCCTAAACCTCACCCTCACAGTAACCCTTACCCTAACCCTTACCCTAAACCTAAACTTAATTAACACTAACTCTCACCCTAAACCTAACCCTAACACTTACCCTAACCCTAACCCTCACCCTCACCCTCACCCTCAGCCTAAGACTAAGCCTAACCCTAACCCTAACACTAACGTTCACACTCACCCTAACCCTAACCCTAATCCTAAGCCTAACAATAACCCTCACCCTCACCCTAACCCTCACATTAACCCTAACCCTAACATTAACCCTAACCCTAACCCACACCCTCAGCTTCATCCTAACCCTAACTCTAACACTAAAGGTCACCCTGACCCGAACCCTAACCCTAACCATAACCCTAAACCTCACCTTAAGCCTAACACTAACCCTTACCCTCACCCTAGCCCTCACACTAACCCTAATCCTAACTCTAAACCTCATCCTAACCCTAATTCTAACCCTCACCCTAACCCTAACTTTCTCACCCTCAACCTCACCCTCAGCCTAACCCTAAGCCTAACCCTAAACATAACCCTAACACACACACTCACTCTCAGCCTAACCCTAAGCCTAAACCTAAATTTAACCCTAACCCACACACTCACTCTCACCCTAACCCTAATCCTAACTCTAACCCTAACACTATCCCTCCCCCTAACTCTCACCCTAACCCTAAACCTAACACTAACCCTAAACCTAACCCTCAACCTAACCCTGACACTAACCTTAAATCTCACGCTCACCCTAAACATAACTCTAACCCTAACCCAAACCCTAAACCTCACCCTAACCCTAACCTTAACCCACACTCTCACAGTAACCGTAAACATAAACCTTAACCTAACAATGACCCTAACTCTAATCCTTAGCCTCACCATAACCCTAACATTAAAGTTAACCGTAAACCTCACCCTAACCCTCCCGTAAACCTAACTCTAAACCTAAACCTCACCCTCATCCTAACCCTAACCCTAATCCTAAACCTCACCCAAGCCCTAACCCTCACCAGCACCCTCACGCTCACTGTAACTCTAACCCTAACCTTAACATTAACCCTAAACCTAACACTAACCATGACCCTAACCCTAATCCTAACCCCCAAACTCACCCTCAGCCTTACCCTAAGCCTAAGCCTAACCCTAACCCTAACCCTCACACTCACCGTCACCCTAACCCTAACCCTAACCCTATCCCTAAACGTCAAACTAACCCTCACCCTCACCCTCACCCTAACCCTAACACTAAACCTAACCTTAACCCTCCCCCTAACCCTAACTCTAACCCTAAAACTTACCCTCACCCTCACCCTAACCCTAACCCTAAACCTCACCATAAACCTAACCCTAACCCTCACCCTCACCCTCACCGTCAATCTCACTGTAACTCTAACCCAAAAGCAAAAATAAGACTAATACTAATCCTAACCCTAACCCTAACACTAACCATAACCCTCACCCTCAGCTTCACCCTGACTGCAAACTTAACCCTTACCATAACACTAACAATAACCCTAACCGTAACTCTAAACCTAACCCTAACACTAACCCTTACCTACTCTTCACCACCAACCTCACCCTCAGCCTAACCCTAATCCTAAACCTAACCCTAACACTAACCTTCACTGTAACCCTAACCCTAACCGTAAACCTAACCCTAACCGAAACACTAACCCTAATCACAAACCTAACCCTAACCCTAACCCTAACCCTAACCCTAACCCTAATCCTCACCCTCACCCTCATGCTTACCCAAACAATAACCCTAACCCTCACCCTAACCCTAAGCCTAACCCTAACCCTAAGCCTAAACCTAACCCTAACCCTCACACTCACCCTCACTCTAATCCTAATCATAAACCTAACCCTATCCCTAACCCTAACCCTCACCCTAACTCTCACCCAACCCCTCAACCTAACCCTAATCCTAATCCTGAACCTCATCCTAAACCTCACCCTAACCCTAATCTTAACACTCAAACTAACCCAAACCCTAAATCTAAACCTCACCCTAACCCTAAACCTAATCTGCACCCTCACCCCTACCCTCAACTTAACTCTAACCATAACAAAAATCCTAACCCTAATCCTAAGCCTAACCCTCAAACTCACTGTAACTCTAACCCTAACCCTAACCCTAAACAACACCCTAACACTCACCATAAGCCTCACCTTCACTCTAGCCCTCAACCTAACCCTAATCCTAACCCTAAACCTCATCCTAACCCTCACCCTAACCCTAAAACCCTCACCCTCACACTAAACTTAACCCTCACCCTCACCCTCATGCTCGGCCTAAGCCTAAGCATAAGCCTAAGACTAACCCTATCCCTCACACTCACCTTCACCCTAAACCTAACTGTAACATTAACCCTAACACTAAACCTCACACTATCCCTCAACCTAACGCTACATCTAACCCTAAACCTCACCCTCACTTAACACTAACCCTCCCCTTACCCCTCCTCCTAACACAAAGCCAAACACTAACTCCAACCCTAACCCTAACCCTAACCCAAACCCTCACCCTAACACTCACCCTAACCCTCAACCTCCACCCTAGCTCACACCCTAAACCTAAGCCTAAGCCTAATCCTCACCCTAATCTTCACTCTAACCCTAACCCCAACCCTCATGCTATCCCGAAACCTCACCCTCACCCTCACCGTAACCCAAACCCTAATCCTAACCTTAACCCTAACCCTCACCCTCACCCTAAACCTCACCCTATCCCTAACCCTAACACTAACCCTAACCCTAACCCTAACCCTAAACATAACCCTCACCCTCAGCCTCACCCGAACCGCAAACTTAACCCTAAGCATAACACTAACAATAACCCTAACCCTCACCCTAACAATAACCCTAACCCTAAACCTAACCCTAACTCTAACCCTAACCCTACACCTAAACCGAAACCTGACCCTACCTCTAATCCTAACCCTCACCCTCAAATTCACAGTAACCATAACCCTAAGCTTAACCCTTACAATAACCCTAACCCTAACCCTAACTCTCATGCTAACCATATACTTCACCCTAACCCTAACCCTCATCCTAACACTTACCCTCACCATAACCCTAACCTTAACACTCACACTCACCCTAAACCTTACCCTAATCCTAATCCTAACCCTAAGCCTGACACTCACCCTCACCCTAAACGTCACCCTAACCCTAACGCTCACCCTCAGCCTCACCCTAAACCTAACTCTAACCCTAAACTTCAATCTCACCCTAACCCTAACCCTAACCATAAACCTAAACCTCACCCTAATATTAACACTAAACCTCACCCTCACCCTAGCCCTCACCCTAAGTGGAACCTTAACCCTAACCCTCATCCTAACCCTCAACCTAACACTAACACTCACCCTCACCCTCAACCTCAGTCTAACCCTAAGCCTAACCCTAACCCTAACCCTAAACATTACCCTCACCCTAAAGATCACACTAACCCTAACCCTAACGGAACACTAAACCTCACCCTAACACTAACCCTAATTCGAATCCTAAACCTAAGCCTCCCCCTAACTCTCACCCTAACCCTAACCCTAACAATAATACTAACCCTAACCCTCAACCTAACCCTCACCCTAAACCAAACGCTAATCCTAAACCTCAGCCTCATCTTAACCCTAACTCTAACCCTAAGCCAAATCCTAAACTTCACCCTAACCCTAACCCTAACCCTCATCCTCACCCTCACCTTAACTGTAAACCTAAACCTAATACTAACAATAACCCTAACCCTATTCCTAACCCTCACCCTAAACATAACACTCACCCTAACTCAAACACTCACCATAACACTTACCCTCACCCTAACACTAACCCTAACCCTAACCCTAACCCTCACACTAACGCAAACCCTAACCCTAACCCTAAACCTCAACCTAACCCTCACCCTCACCTTAACCCTAACACTAAAGCTAACCCTAACCCTAACCCTCACCCTCACCCTATATCTAACCCTCAACCTCAACCTCACCCTCACCCTAACCCTAACCGTAAACCCCACCCTAACCCTAACCCTCACCCTATCCCTAACCCTAACCCTCACCCTCACCCTCAGCCTATCCCTAACCCTAACACTAACCCTAAACATAACCTTCACACACATCCTACCCCTTAACCTAATCCTAATCCTAAACCTAAGGCTAACCCTCACCCTCACCCTAACCCTCACCAAAACCCTAAGTCTAACACTAACCCTAACACTAACCCTCACAATCAGCCTCACCCTAACCCTAAACCTCACCTTCACCCTAAACCTAACCCTAACCCTAACCCTAAAGCTCACCCGAACCCTAACCCTAAACCTCACCCTCACCCAAGCCCTCACCCTAACCCTAATCCTAATCCTAACCCTCATCCTAACCCTCACCCTAACACTAACCCTAACACTTACAATCACTCTAAACCTAACCCTAACCCTAACGCTCAACCTAACCCTAACCCTCACCCTCACTGAAACCCTTACCCTAACACTCACCTTAACCCTAAACTTAACCCGAACCCTAAACCTCACCCTAACCCTAACCCTAATCCTCACTCTAACCCTAACCCTCACAAACACCCTAAGCCTAATCCTAATCCAAATCCTAAACCTAACCCTAACTTGCATCCTCACCCTAACCCTCAACTTAACTCTAACCCTAACAGTAACCCTAACCCTAACCCTCACCCTCAGCCTCACCCTAACCCTAACTCTAACCCTAAACCTCACCCTCCCCCTAACCCTAAATCGAACCCTAATCCTCACCATGAACCTCAACCTCAGCCTAACCCTAAGCCTAAACCTAAACCTAACCCTAACGCACACACTGACAATCATCCTAACCCTAATCTTAAACCTATCCCTAACCCTTACCCTCCCCCTAAATTTCACCCTAACCCTAACCCTAACACTAACCCTAACCCTAACACTCAACCTAACCCTCACCCTAACCGTAACTCTAACACTAAACCTCACCCTCAACCTAAACCTAACTCTATCCCTAACCCTAACCCTAACCATAATCATAACCCTAACCCAAACCCTAACCCTTAACCTCAACCTAACCTTCACCCTAACCTTAACCCTAACACTAACCCTAACTCTAACCCACGAACTAACCCTCCCGCTAACCCTAAATCTAACAATAAACCTCACCCTCAACCTAACCCTAACCCTAAACCTCACTCTAACCCTAAACTTCAACCTGACCCTCACCCTCACCCTCACCGTAAGTCTAACCATAAACTTAACAATAACACTAATCCTAACCCTAACCCTAACCCTTATCCTAACACTCAGGCTAACCCTCACCTTTAAACTTACCGTCACCCAAACCCTAACTCTCACCCTCACTGGAACCCTAAACCTCATTCAAACCCTCACCCTCACCCTAACCCTAAACCTAAACCTCACCGTAACACTAACAGTAACCCTCACCCTCACCTTAGCCCTCACCCTCACCCTATTCCTAACCCTAATTCTAATCCTAACCCTTACCTAAAACCCTAACACTAATCCTCACCCTAACCCTAACCCTAAGCCTAACCCTCAACCTAATCCTAACCCTCACGCTCACTGTAACGCTAACCCTAACCCTCACCCTAACCCTAAACTCACCCTGAACCCTAACTCTCACCCTAACCCTAACCCTAAACCTCACCCTAACCCTAACCTTCACCCTCACCTTCACCCTGAGCCTAACCCTAACCCTAACCCTAACCCTAACCCTCACACTCACCCTAACTATTACCCTAATCCTAATCCTAACCCTAAACCTAACCCTCACCCTCACACTATTCCTCACCCTAACGCTAACTCTAACACTAACCCTAACTCTAACAATCACAATCAGCCTCACCCTAACCCTAACTCTAACCCTAAACATCACCCTCACCCTAACCCTAACCCTAACCCTAAACCTCACCCTAACCCTAAACCTAAACTTCACCCTCCACCTAGCCCTCACCCTAACCCTAAATCTAACCCTAACCCGCATCCTAACCTTCACCCTAACACTAAGCCCAACCCTAACCCTCACTCTCACAGTAATCCTTACCCTAACCCTCACCCTAACCCTAAACTTAACTCGAACCCTTACTTTCACCCTAACCCTAACCCTCACCTAACCCTCACCCTCACCCTCACCCTCACCCTCAGCCTAATCCTAATCCTAATCCTAAACCTAACCCTAACCCTCACAATCACCCTAAGCCTAATCCTAATCCTAATCCTAACCCTAACCCTAACCCTCACACTCACCCTAACCCTCAACTTACCCTAACCCTAACACTAAACCTAACCTTAACTCTCACCCTCAGGCTCACCCTAACCCTAACTCTAAACCTAAATCTCACCTTTACCCTAACCCTAACCCTAAAGTTCACCATCACCTTAGGCCTCTCCCTAACACTAATCCTCACCCTAACCCTGATCCTAACCCTCCCCCTAACCCTAACCCTAACCCACAACTTAACCCTAACCCTCACCATCAACGTCACCCTCAGCCTAACCCTAAGCCTAACCATAAACCTAAACCTAACACACACTCACACTCACCCTAACCATAATCCTAAACCTATCGCTAACCCTAACCCACCCCCTAACGATCACCCTAACCCTAACACTAACTCTAAATCTAACCCTCAACCTAAACCTCACCCTAACCCTAAATCTAACCCTAAATATCACCCTCACCCTAACCCTCACCATAACACTTACCATCACCCTAAACTTAACCCTAACCATAACCCTCCCCCTAAACCAAAAAGTCATCCTACTCCTCACCCTAAACGTAAATCTAACCAAAACCCTAACCCTAACCCTGAACCTCAACCTAAACCTCACCCTCACCCTAACCGTAACACTAACGCTAAAACTAACCCTCACCCTAACCCTCACCCTAACCCTATATCTAACCCTAAACCTCACCCTCACCCTCACCCTAAACCTAACCCTAACCCTCACCCTAACCATAACCCTCACCCTAACCCTAACCCTCACCATATCACTTAACCTCACCCTAGAACTAACCCTAACCCTAACACTCACCCCCACACTAACCCTAACCCTCACCCTAATCTTAACCTCACCCCAACCCTAACACTAAACATAACCCTCACCCTCACCCTAGCCCTCACCCTAACCCTAATTCTAACCCTCACCCTCAGCCTAACCCTACACCTCATCCTCACCCTAAACCTCACACTAACCCTAACCCTAATCCTCAATCTTACCAACACCTAACACTAACCCTAACCCTAACCTAACCCTAACCCTTACCCTAACCCTAAACCTAACCGTAACACTCACCCTTATCTTAACCCTCAACCTCAGCCTAAACCTCACCATTATCCTTACCATCATCCTCATCCAAACCATCAACCTAACCCTAAACCTCATCCTAAACCTCACCCTAACCGGAAACCTAACCACCACCCTAAACCTAAACCTCACCCTCAACCTCAAGCTCAGCCTAACCCTAAGCCTAAGCCTAAGCCTTACCCTAACCCTCACCCTCACCTTAACGCTCACCTTAACCCTAAACCTAACACTAAATCTAAACCTAAACCTCACCATCACCCTAAACCTAACTCTAACCCTATCCCAAAACCTAATCCTCACCCTAACCCTAACCCTCACCCTCACCCTCACCCTAGCCATCACCTTAACCCTAATTCTAACCCTCATGCTAACCCTAACCCTAACCCTCATCCTCACCCTAAGCCTCACACTAACCCTAACCCTAATCCTCAATCTAACCATCACCTAACACTAACTCTAACCCTAACCTAAACCTAACCCATATCCTAACCCTAAACCTAAGCCTAACACTCACCCTAATCTTAACCCTCAACCTCAGCCTAAACCTCACCATTACCTTTACCAACATCCTCACCCTAACCCTCACCCTAACCTTAACTCTAATCCTAAACCTCACCCACTCCCTAAATCTAACTCTAACCCTAACCCAAACCCTAAACCTCACCCTAACCCTAACCCTAAACCTAAACCTCACCCTCACCCTAACCCTAATTCTAAACCTCACCCTCACCTAAACCCTAACCCTCATCCTCACCCTAAACCTCACACTAACCCTAACCCTAATCCTCAATATGACCCTCAACCTAACCCTAAACCTAACCCTTACCCTAACACTAAACGTAACCCTAACCCTCACCCTTAACGAAAACCTCACCCTCAGCATAAACCTCACCTTTACCCTTACCATCATCATCACCCTAACCCTCAACCTAACCCTAAATCTCATCCTAACCCTCACCCAAACCGTAAACCTAATCATCACCCTTACCCTTATCCTCACTCTCAACCTCACCCTCAGCCTAAACCTAAGCCTAAGCCTAAGCCTAACCCTCACCCTAAACCTCACACTCACCGTCAACCTAAACCTAATCCTAAACCTAACACTATCCCTAAACCTCAACCTAACCCTCTCCCTCACCCTTACCCTAACACTAACCCTAGCCCTAAACCTCACCCTAAACCTCCCTCTAAAACTTAGTCTATCCCTAAATCTCACCCTCACCCTTACCCTAACCCTAACCCTAACCCACACACTCACCCTCAACCTCACTGTAACTCTAACCCTAAACCTAATAGTAACCCTAACGCTAACCCAAAAACTAACCCTAAACATAATCGTCACCCTCAGCCTCATTGCAAACTTAATCCTAACCATAACACTAACCATAACCCTAACCCTAACCCTAACCCTAACCCTAAACCTAACCCTAATTCTCACCCCCTCAATCACCCTCAGCCTAACCTTAAGCCTAAGACTAAGCCTAAGCCTAACCTTAAACCTAAACATAAACCTCAGCCTCAGCCACACCCTCACAGCAAACTTAACCCTAACCATAACATTAACAATAACCCTAACCCTAAACATAACCCTAATCCTTACCCCCACTGTCACCCTCAGCCAAACCCTAAGCCTAATCCTAAACCTCACCTTAACCCTAACCATAACCCTAACCCTAACCCTTACCCTAAACCTAACCCTAACCCTAAAGCTAACCATAATACTCAGCCTCACACTCACCCTATCACCAACCCGAACCCTAATCCTCACCCTAACCCTAATCCTAAACCTAACCCTATTTCTAACCCTAACCCTCACCCTAACCCTCATGCTAGCTCTCACACTAACCCTAATCCTAACCCTAAACCTCATTGTAACCCTCACCCTAACCCTAACACTCACCCTCATGCTCGGCCTGGGCTGAAGCCTAAGCCGAACCCTAATCCTCATGCGAACCCTCACCCTAACCCTAACCCTAACACTCAAACTAACCCTAACCATAACAATAATCCTCAACCTAAACCTAACCCTCATGCTGACCGTAACCCTAACCCTAACTCTCATACTAACCCTAAGCTTACACTGAACCCTAACTCTCACCCTCATGCTAACCCTAAACCTAACCCTAACCCTAACCCACACACTCACCTTCACACTCATCCTAACCCTAAGCCTAAACCTAACCCTAACCCTAACCCTTACCCTCACCCTAACCCTAACCCTAACCCTAACCCTAAGCCTCACCCTCACACTCAGCCTAACCCTAAGCCTAAACCTAACCCTAACCCTAACCCTCACACTCACCCTAAATATTACCCTAATCCTAATCCTAACCCTCACCCTCACGATAACCCTAACCTTAACACTCACCCTCAGAATCACCCTAACCCTAACTCTAAACCTAAATCTCACCCTCACCCTAATCCTAACCCTCACCCTAATCCTAAACCTCACCCTAACTCTAATACTAACCATAACTCTCACCCTAGCCCTCACCCTAATCCTAATTCTAAAACACACCCTCACCCTAAACCTAACCCTGATCTTCACCCTAACCCTAAGAATAACCCTAAGCCTCAACCTAACCCTAACCCTCACCCTCACAGTAACCCTTACCCTAACACACACCCTAACCCTAAACTTTATCCCAACACTAACTCTCGCCCTAAACCTAACCCTAACCCTAACCCTCACCCTCACCCTCACCCTCAGCCTAAGACTAAGCCTAAGCCTAACCCTAACCCTAACCTTCACACTTACCCTAACACTAAACGTAATTCTAAGCCTAACCCTAACACTCACCCTCACCCTAACCCTCTCCTTAACCCTAACCCTAACATTAACACTAATCCTAACCCAAACCCTCAACCTCACCCTAAACCTAACTCTAACAATAAACCTCACCCTGACCCGAACCCTAACCCTAACCCTAAACCTAAACCTCACCCTAACCCTAACACTAACCCTCACCCTCAACCTAGCCCTCACACTAACCATAATCCTAACCCTAAACCTCATCCTAACCCTCCCCCTATCCCTAAGCCTAACCCTCACCCTAACCCTAACTTTCTCACCCTCAACCTCACCCTCAGCCTAACCCTAAGCCTAACCATAAACCTAACCCTAACACACACACTCACCCTCAGCCTAACCCTAAGCCTAAAACTAAATCTAACTCTAACCCACACACTCACCCTCACCCTAACCCTAATCCTAACTCTAACCCTAACACTATCCCTCCCCCTAACTCTCACCCTAACCCTAAACCTAACACTAATCCTAAACCTAAACCTCAACCTAACCCTTACTCTAACCCTAAACCTCACGCACACCCTAACCCTAACTCTAACCCTAACCCAAACCCTAAACCTCACCCTAACACTAACCTTAACCCACACCCTCACAGTAACCATAAACATAAACCTTACCCTAACAATAACCCTAACTCTAATCCTAAGACTCACCATAACCCTAAAATTAACCCTAACCGTAAACCTCACCCTAACCCTCCCCTAACCCTAACTCTAACCCTAAACCTCACCCTCATCCTAACCCTAACCCCAACACTAAACCTCACCCTAGCCCTAACCCTCACCCGCACCCTCACCCTCACTGTAACTCTAACCCTAACCCTAACATTAACCCTAACCCTAACACTAACCATCACCCTAACCCTAATCCTAACCCCCAAACTCACCCTCAGCCTTACCCTAAGCCTAAGCCTAACCCTAACCCTAACCCTATCCCTAAACTTCAACCTAACCCTTACCCTCACCCTAAACCTAACACTAAACCTAACACTAACCCTCACCCTAACCCTCCCCCTAACCCTAACTCTAACCCTAAAACTTACCTTCACCCTAACCCTAACCCTAACCCTAAACCTCACCATAAACCTCACCCTAACCCTCATCCTCACCCTCAATGTCAATCTCACTGTAACTCTAACCGAAACCCAACAATAAGACTAACACTAATCCTGACCCTAACCCTAACACTAACCATAAACCTCACCCTCAGCTTCACCCTGACTGCAAACTTAACCCTTACCATAACACTAACAATAACCCTAACCGTAACTCTAAACCTAACCCTAACCCTTACCTACTCCTCACCACCAACCTCACCCTCAGCCTAACCCTAATCCTAACCCTAAACCTAACCCTAACCCTCACTGTAACCCAAACCCTAACCGTAACCCTAACCCTAACCGAAACACTAACCCTAACCCCAAACCTAACCCAAACCCTAACCCTAACCCTAACCCTAATCCTCACCTTCACCCTCATGCTTACCCAAACAATAACCCTAACCCTCACCCTAACCCTAAGCCTAACCCTAACCCTAAGCCTAAACCTAACCCTAATCCTCACACTCACCCTCACCCTAACCCTAATCAAAAACCTAACCCTATCCCTAACCCTAACCCTCACCCAACCCCTCAACCTAACCCTAATCCTAATCCTGAACCTCATCCTAAACCTCACTCTAACCCTAAACTTAACACTCAAACTAACCCAAACCCTAAATCTAAACCTCACCCTAATCCTAAACCTAATCTGCACCCTCACCCCTACCCTCAACTTAACTCTAACCATAACAATAACCCTAACGCTAAACCTAAGCCTAACCCTCAAACTCACTGTAACTCTAACCCTAACCCTAACTCTAAACCACACCCTAACGCTAACCATAAGCCTCATCCTCACTCTAGCCCTCACCCAAACCCTAATCCTAACCCTAAACCTCATCCTAACCCTCACCCTAACCCTAAAACCCTAATCCTCACACTAACCTTAACCCTCACCCTCACCCTCATGCTCTGCCTAAGCCTAAGCCTAAGCCTAAGACTAACCCTATCCCTCACACTCACCTTCACCCTAATCATAACTGTAACACTAACCCTAACACTAACACTAGCCCTCAACCTAACGCTAAATATAACCCTAAACCTCACCCTCACTTAATCCTAACCCTCCCCCTCTCACTCCCCCTAACACAAAGCCTAACCCTAACTCCAACCCTAACCTTAACACTAACCCTAACCCAAACCCTCACCCTAACACTCACCCTAACCCTCAACCTCACCCTAGCCCACACCCTAAACCTAAGCCTAAGCCTAACCATCACCCTAATCTTCACTCTAACCCTAACCCCAACCCTCACGCTATCCCTAAACCTCACCCTCACCCTCACCGTAAACCAAACCCTAATCCTAACCTTAACCCTAACCCTCACCCTCACCCTAAACCTCACCCTAACCCTAACACTAACACTAGTCCTAACCCTAAACATAACCCTAAACATAAGCCTCACCCTCAGCCTCACCCGAACCGCAAACTTAACCCTAAACATAACACTAAAAATAAACCTAACCCTCACCCTAACAATAACCCTAACCCTAAACCTAACCCTAACTATAACCCTAACGCTAAACCTAAACCTAAACCTGACCCTAACCCTAATCCTAACCCTCACCCTAACCCTCCCCAAAACCCTAACTCTAACCCTAAACCTCATCCTCACCCTAACCATAACCCTTACCCTAAACCTCACCCAAACCTGATCTTAACCCTCACCCTCACCCTCACTGTAACTCTAACCCTAACCCTAACTATTACACTAACCCAAACACTAACCCTAACGCTGACCCTCACCCTAACCCTAAACCAAACCCTCACCTTGACCCTAACCCTAACCCTAACCCTCAACCTCACGGTAAACCTAACCCTAAACTCAGCCTAACGCTAACCCTAACGCTCATCCTCACTCTAGCCCTCACCCTAAACCTAATGCTAACCCTAAACTTCACCCTCACCTTCACGCTCGGCCTAAGCCCAAGCCTAAGCCTAAGACTAACCCTGACCCTCACAGTCACCCTCACCCTAACCCTAACCGTAACCTTAACCCTAACCCTAACCCTCACACTAACCCTCACCTGAAAGCTAACTCTAACCCTAAACCTCACCCTCACCCTAACCCTAAACCTCACCCTCACCCTCACCCTCTGCCTAACATTAAGCCTAACCCTAACCCCAACACTAACCCTAATACTAACCCTAACCCCCACCCTAACGCTCACCCTAAACCTAACCCTAACACTAACCCTCACCCTCACCATAGCCCATACCCAAAACCTAAGCCTAAGCCTAACCCTCAACCTAACTCTCACTCTAACCCTAAGCCCAAAGCTCACGCTAACCATAACCCTCACCCTCACTCAAACCGTAACTCTAATCCTAACCCTAACCCTAACCATAACACTCACCCTCACCTTAACCCTAATCCTACTCCTAACACTAACGCTAACCGTAACCCTAACCCTAACCCTCACCCTAACCCTAACTCTAACCCTAAACCTCACCCTCACCCTAACCCTAACCCTAATCCTAAACCTCACTCTAAACCTAAACCTTACCCTAACACTTATCCTCATCTTAAAACTAACACTAACCCTAGCACTAACCCTCACACTAACACTAACCATCACCCTAAACCTAAACCTCACCCTAACCCTAACCCTAACCCTCAACTTCACCCTAGTCCTCACGCTAACCCTAACCCTCATCCTCACCCTAAACCTCACACTAACCCTAACACTAATCCTCAGTCTAACCCTCACCCTCACGCTAACCCTAAACCACACCCTTACCATAAACCTCACCCTCAGCCTAAACCTCACCTTTTCTCTTACAGTCACCCTCATCCTAACCCTCACCCTAAACCACAACCCTCATCCTATCCCTTACCCTAACCGTAACCCTAACCATCACCCTAACCCTAACCCTCACCCTCAACTTTAGCCTCAGCCTAAACCTAACCCTAAGCCTAAACCTAACCCCAAACCTCACACTCACCCTAGCCCTCACCCTAACCCTAATCCTAACCGTAACCCTCATCCTAAACCTCAACCGAACCTTAACCAGTACCATCACTCTAAACCTAATCCTCATCCCCAAATGCACCCTCAGCCTAACCCTAAGCCTAAGCCTAACCCCAAGCCTAACACTCACACTCACCCTCACCCTAACCTTAATCCTAACCCTAAACATAACCCTAAACCTAAACCTAACCCTCACCCTAACGCTAACCCTAACGCTAACACTCACCCTCACCTTAGTCCTCAACCTAACCCTCACCCCAAACCTAACCCTCACCCTCAGCAAAACACGAACCCTAACCCTCACCCTAACGCTACCTCTAAACCTAAACCTCACTTTAACCCTAACCCTAACCCTCACCCTCAACCTAGCCCTCACCCTAAACCTAATTTTAACCCTAACCCTCATCCTAACCCTCACCCTAAATCTAACCCTAATCTTCAACCTAACCCTAAACCTAATTCTAACCCTCAACCTAACCCTAACCCTAACCCTCACCGTAACCTGAACCTAACCCTCTCCCTAACCCTAAACCTAAACCGAACACTAAACCTCACCCTAAGCCTTACCCTAAACCTCACCCTCACCCTAGCCCTCATCCTAACACTAATCCTAACCCTAACCCTCATGCTAACCCTCACCCTAAACCTAACCCTAACTCTAACCCTAACCCTAAATCTAAAACTCACCCTAACCTTTATCCTAATCCTCACCCTCTCCCTCACTGTAACCATAACCCAAACATTAACACTTACAATAACCCTAACCTAACCCTAACCCTCATCCTAACCATATCCTTCAACCTAAGCTTAACCCTCATCCTAACACTTACCCTCACCCTAACCCGAACCCTAAACCTCACACTCACCCTAACCCTCAACCTAACCCTAATTCTCACACTAACCCGAACCCTAATGCTAGGCTTCAGCCTGACCCTAAATGTAACTCTACCCTACACCTCACCTTCACCATAACCGTAACCCTACCCATAACTCTAAAGCTCACCCTAACACTAACCATAATCCTCACCCTCACCCTAGCCATAACCCTAAACCGAATTCTCACCCTAACCCTCATCCTAACCCTGACCCTAACACTAACCTTAACCCTCACTCTCACCCTCACCCCAACCCTAAACCTAACCCTAACCCTCAACCTAATCCTAACTGTCACCCTCACCAAAACCCCTACCCTAAACCTCACCCTAACCCTAACCCTAACCCTCACCCTAACCCTAACTCTCACCATCACCCTCACCCTCAACCTAACCCTAACCCTAACCCTAAACGTTACACTCACCCTAACCCTAAACCTCACCCAAACCCTAAATTTAATCCTAATAATAACCATAACCCAAAGCCTCAACCTCACCCTAACCCTCACCTTAACCCTAACCCTAACACTAACCCTAACCCTAACCCTCACCCTCAGCCACATCCTAACCCTAACTCTAACCCGAAACCTCACGCTCATCCTAACCCTAACCATAAACCTAAACCTCATCCTAACCCTAACCCTAAACCTCACCCTCACCCTAGCCCTCACCCTAACCCTAATCCTAATCCTAACCCTCATCCTAACCCTCCCCCTAACCCTAACCCTAACCATCACCCTAACCCTAACTCTCACCCTCAAACTCACCATCAGCCTAAGCCTAAGCCTAACCCTAAACCTAACCCTAACACACACAATCACCTTCAGCTTTACCCTTATCCTAACCCTAAACCTAACCCTAACCCTAAGCCTCGCTCTAACTCTCACCCTAACCATAACCCTAACACTAACCCTAACCCTAATCCTCAACCTAACCCTCCCCTAACCCGAACTCTAATCCTAAACCTCACCCTCACCCTAAACCTAACTCTAACCCTAACTGAAACACTAAACCTCACCCTAACCCTAAACCTAACCCTCACCCTCACCCTCACCTTAACCTTAACCCTAAACCTAACCCTAACAATAACCCTAAACATAATGCTAACCCTCACTCTAACCATAACCCTCATCCTAACCCAAACCCTCACCCTAACACTTACCCTCACACTAACACTAACCCTAACCCTAAAACTAACCCTGACACTAACCCTAACCCTAAACCTAACCCTAAACTTCCACCTAACCCTCACCCTTACCCTAACCTTAACACTATCCCTAACCCTAAACCTCATTGTCACCCCCCCCTTAACCCTATGTCTAACTGTAAACCTAACCCTCACTCTAATCCAAAACCCCACCCTAACCATAACCCTAATCCTCACCCGCACCCTCAACCTCACCTTAATTCTAACCCTAACCATACGAAAAACACTAACCCTAACCCTAACCATCACTCTAACCCTAATCCTCACCCCCACCCTCAGCCTCACCCTCACCTCAAACTTAACCCTAATCATAAAACTAACAATAACCCTAACCCTAACCGTAATCCTCACCCCCATACTCATCCTCAGCCTAAACCTAAGCCTAAGCCTAACCCTAACCCTAATCCTCACCCTCACCCCAGCCCTCAACCTAACCCTAACACTCATCCTCACTCTAAACCTCACCCTAACCCGAACACTAATACTCAATCTAACCCACACCCTCAGCCTCACCCTAACCCTAACACTCACCCTAACCCTAACCTTCACCATTACCGTAACTCTTGCACTCAGCCTAAACCTCATGTTTACCCTTACCGTCACCCCCACCCTAACCCTCACCCTAAATCTCATCCTCACCCTATTCCTAACCCTAACCCTAACTCTACCCCTAAACCTCACCCTCACCCTAACCCTAACTCTAACCCTAACCCTAACACTAAAACTCACCCTAACCCTAACCCTAACCCTCACCCTAACACTAAACCTCACCCTCACCCTCAGCCTCAGCCTAACCCTAAGCCTCACCATAAACATATCCCAAACACACACACTCACCCTCACCCTAACACTAATCCTAACCCTAACCCAAACCCTAAACCTCCCCTTAACTCTCACCCTAACCCAAACCTTAACACGAACATTAACCCTAACCCTCAACCTAACCCTCACCCTAACCCTAACTCTAACCGAAACCTCACCCTCACCCTAAACCTAACTCTAACACTAACCCAAAACCTAAAACTCACCCTAACCCTAACCCTAACCCTCATCCTCAACCTCACCGTAACCATAATCCTAAACCTAAACCTAAGAATAACCCTAACTCTATTCCTAACCCTCACCCTAACACTTACCGTCACCCTAACACTAACCCTAACCCTCCCTCTAACCCTCACCCTAACCCTATATCGAACCCTCAAACTCACCCTCACCCTAACCCTAACCCCAAACCCCACCCTAACCCTAAAGCTAACCCTCACCCTTTGCTCGGCCTAAGACTAACCCTAAGCCTAAGCCTAAAACTAAACCTAAACCTCACCCTAACAACAAAAATAACACTAAACCTAACTCTAATCCTAAACTTCAACCTCACCTAAACCCTAACTCTAACCCTAACCCTAAACCTAAACCTCACCCTAACCCTAACCCTCACCCTCACCGTAAACGTAACCCTAACCCTAACCCTAACAATAACCTTAACCATAACCATAACCTTCATCCTAACCATAAATTTCACCATAACAATAACCCTCACCCTAACATTTACCCTAACCCTAACACTAACCCTAACCCTAACACTAACCCTCACACTAACCCTAACCATCACACTAATCCTAAACCTCACCCTGATCCTAACCCTCACCCTCAACCTAGCCCTCAACCTAACGCTAACCCTCATCCTCACCCTAAACCTCACACTAAACCTAACACTAATCCTCAACCTAAACCTAACCCACACGCTAACCCTAACCCTCACCCTTACCCTACCCCTCACCCTCAGCCTAACCCCCACCTTTACCCTTACCGTCACCCTCAACCTAACCCTCACCGTAACCCTCACCTAACACTAATCCTCATCCTAACCCTCACCCTAATGGTAACCCCAAACATCACCCTAACCCTAACCCCCACCCTCACCCTCAGCCTCAGCCTAACACCAAGCCTAAGCCTAAACCTAACCCTAACCCTCACCCTCACCCTAACCCTAAGTCTAACCCTAACCCTAACACTAAAACTCACCCTAACCCTAACCCTAACCCTCACCCTAACCCTAAACCTCAACCTCACCCTCAGCCTCAGCCTAACCCTAAGCCTCACCATAAACATATCCCAAACACACCCACTCACCCTCACCCTAACACTAATCCTAACCCTAACCCAAACCCTAAACCTCCCCTTAACTCTCACCCTAACCCTAACCTTAACACGAACATTAACCCTAACCCTCAACCTAACCCTCACCCTAACCCTAACTCTAACCGAAACCTCACCCTCACCCTAAACCTAACTCTAACACTAACCCAAAACCTAAAACTCACCCTAACCCTAACCCTAACCCTCATCCTCACCCTCACCGTAACCATAACCCTAAACCTAAACCTAAGAATAACCCTAACTCTATTCCTAACCCTCACCCTAACACTTACCGTCACCCTAACACTAACCCTAACCCTCCCTCTAACCCTCACCCTAACCCTATATCGAACCCTCAACCTCACCCTCAACCTAACCCTAACCCCAAACCCCACCCTAACCCTAAAGCTAATCCTCACCCTTTGCTCGGCCTAAGACTAACCCTAAGCCTAAGCCTAAAACTAAACCTAAACCTCACCCTAACCCCAACAATAACACTAAACTTAACTCTAATCCTAAACTTCAACCTCACCTTAACCCTAACTCTAACCCTAACCCTAAACCTAAACCTCACCCTAACCCTAACCCTTACCCTCACCGTAAACGTAACCCTAACCCTAACCCTAACAATAACCTTAACCATAACCATAACCTTCATCCTAACCATAACTTTCACCATAACAATAACCCTCACCCTAACATTTACCCTCACCCTAACACTAACCCTAAACCTAACACTAACCCTCACACTAACCCTCACCATCACACTAGTCCTAAACCTCACCCTGATCCTAACCCTCACCCTCAACCTAGCACTCAACCTTACGCTAACCCTCATCCTCACCCTAAACCTCACACTAACCCTAACACTAATCCTCAACCTAAACCTAACCCACACGCTAACCCTAACCCTCACCCTTACCCTACCCCTCACCCTCAGCCTAACCCTCATCTTTACCCTTACCGTCACCCTCAACCTAACCCTCACCGTAACCCTCACCCTAACCCTAATCCTCATCCTAACCCTCACCCTAATGGTAACCCCAAACATCACCCTAACCCTAACCCTCACCCTCACCCTCAGCCTCAGCCTAACACCAAGCCTAAGCCTAAACCTAACGTTAACCCTCACCCTCACCTGAACACTAATCTTAACCTTAACCCTCATCCTTACCCTTAACCTAACCATAAACCTAACCAACTTTTTATACCTAGTCCTCATCCCCATACCATACCTTCAGCAAAACCCTAAGCCTAAGCCGAACCCTAACCCTAGCCATCAGACTCACCCTCACCGTAAACCTAATCCTAAACCTAACGCTAACCCTAACATTAAACCTCAACTTAACTCTCACCCTAACCCTAATACTAACACTGACCCTAACCCTAACGCTCACACTAACCCTCCCCCTAACAAGAACTCTAACCCTAAACCTCACACTCACCCTAACAATAACCCTATCCCTAAACCTCACCGTAAACCTGATCCTAACCCTCACCCTCACCCTAACTCTCACAGTAACTCTAACCATAACCCTAATCCTAACCTTCACCCTCACCCTAACCCTAACCCTCTCCCTCACCATAAACCTAACCCTAACCCTAACCCTAAACCTCACCCTAACCCTAACAATAACACTCACCGTCACCCTAGAGCTCACCCAAAACTTAATTGTAATCTTAACCCTCATCCAAACCCTAACCCTCACCCTAACCCTAACCCTAAAACTAACCCTAACCCTAAACCTCACCCTATTCCTCACCCTAACCCTAAACCTCACCCTCACTCTAACACTAACCCTAAACCTCACACTCACCCTAGCCCTCAACCTAACCCTAATGCTAACCTTAACCCTCATCCTAACATTCACCCTAACCCTAAACCTAACCCTCACCCTAACCCTAACCCCCACCCTCAACCTCACCCTTAGCCTAACCCTAAGCCTAACCCTAAACCTAACCCTAACCCACACACTCACCCTCACTCTAACCCTAAACCTAACCCTAACCCTAACCCTAACCCTCACCCTCACCTTAGCCTTCACCCTAAACCTAATCCTAATCCTAACCGAAACTCTAACCATAACCCTAACCCTAAACCTCACCCTAAACCTAACACTATCCCTCACCCTAAACCTAACACTATCCCTCACCCTCACTGTAAGGGTAACCCTAACCCTAACCCTAACAATAACGGTAACCCTAACTCTAACCCTCACCCTAAACTTAACACTCACCCTAACCCTAACCCTCACCCTAACACTTACCCTCACCCTTATCTTAACCCTCAGCCTTAGCCTAATCCTCACATTTAGGCTTACCATCACACTCACCATAACCCTAATTCTAACCCTCACCCACACCCTAACCCTCACCCTCATCTTCCCCCTAAACCTCACACTAACTCTAACCCTAATCCTTAATCTAACCCTCACCCTAATCTGAAACCTAACCCTTACTCTAACCCTAAACTTAACCCTAAACCACACCCTTATCTTAACCCTCAACCTCAGACGAAACCTCACCTTTACCCTTACCAACATCCTCACCCTAACCCTCCCCCTAAACCTAAACCTCATCCTAAAACTCACCCTAACAGTAAACCTAACCATCAGCCTAACCCTAACCCCTCACCCTCAA
>NW_027203754.1:0-57365 GCF_024711535.1 Dipodomys merriami | reverse complement strand
GGGAGAACATGTGAGACTTGGTTTGGAGTCCCTGGAACAAGGGAGCCAACTATTCACAATCTATGTGGGGACAATTTCAGAGCCTAAAGCCAGTATGTAGGACAAAGCTACTGACACCTCAGCAACTTTCTGATATCCAGGAGCTGTGTGGTAGCCGACTGCAGAGGGAAGCAGCCTCAGGTAGACACTAGGACTCAGGGCGGGTCACCAGGTTTCAATCATCCCTGATGCCAATGAGTTTATTTTCTGGTCAGATTAGAACAAGCTGTCCAAGGGCAAGGGAGGTATTGTTGTGAGGGAGTGTCGGGGGGGGGGTGTGTGCAAGGAATAAGCAGGAAGATGAAGAGGGAAGAGAGTGTCAGGACATTGTAGCCATGACTTCACCTGGCAACTTATACCAAAAGTGATACAGCCTTTGACCTAGCCACACTGCTATTAAGAGTCCTGGCACATTGGGTCACCATTGACCACCTGGCTATAGTCCACTGCAGAATGCCTGTGCAGTACATCCTTGGGGACTGGGACTTTCCAGGTCTCAATCTGAAGTTGACACCTCCCCCCCACACACACGTTCTTTCCTCCACCAGAGACAGAAGTAAGCTGGCCACTAGCACAGGACAGCCAGGGAATGAGGATGGGAGTAAGGACCCTTGTTGCCCCAGACTTCCTCTAGGGGGCGCGAGGACCCCATGATTGCCATTCTCAGAGGCAGAGATGGTTCTCTTTGCAGGCTCAGCCTTTAGTCTAGATGCAGATCTGGGATTCAGAGAGGGCAGACTGAAGGTGGGGCAGGTTTGGATAGAGGCTGGTGGGAAAACCAGAGGCACTGGTCTCTGAGCAAGGTTGTTTCTTTGAGGATACTCACAACCCAGGAATATTCCTGGGATAGATCAGCCCTTTTCTCCTTCCTGAGAGAGAGGGACCTGGAGCCCTTGAGTCTGTGTCCCTTGACCGAAAAATCCTTTCATTCCCACATCCTGTGGTTAGATAACTAGACCTCACCTCCCTACCCAGTGTAGAGGCAGGACAGTGAGAGATCTTGAGTCTTTGATAAGGTCAGGGGATCCTGAATATGTGATTATACTTGAACATACTGACAGTGCATGGTAAGTTCCATCTAAGTTTACCATGATGTAGGACATAGAATCTAGAGAATCAGATCAGGATGGGGTCTGTTCTGGGAGTCTTGAGTATTATGTGTGAGCTTTCAGCTCCCGTATGCCCACCTGCTTCCCTTTCTTGGGTGGGTCTTTGCTAGAAAAAGCTTGAAACTAGGGACTGGGTCCTATCCCTTGTCATTTATACTCAAAGCTAGCAGTCTACCATTTGAGCCACAACTCCACTTCCAACTTGTTTAGGTGTTTATAATTGGAGATAAAGAGTTCTCATGGACTTTGTTGCCAAGGATGGCATCCAACTGCAGTCCTCAGATCTCAGTCTCCTGAGGGGATAGGATGACAGGCATGGAAAAGTATCTTTGGCCAGGTGGCACTAGCTCATGACTCTCATCCTAGGTACTCAGCAGGTGAGATCTGAGGATCAGGGGTCAAAGCCAGCCTGGGCAGGAAAAACCCTGAAGCTCTTATCTCCAACCAACTGCCAGAAAAGCAGAAGTGGTGTTGTGTTGTGGCTTAAGTAGTAGAGTGCTTGCCTTGAGCTGAAATGCTCAGGGACAGCACCCAGGCCTACGGTTCAAGCCCCACAACTGAAAAAAGAAAGAAAGTAAAACATATTTGCCTGCAAAGGATGGTCCAGGTGTGCAAGGGATGAAAAGGGGGGTGCTGTGGTTTGGAGACCAGGTGCTCACCCCACTGTACAGACATTTCTAAGAACTCCCCAAGTTTACCCCAGCTTGAAGCCACAGCTTCAAGAGGACATGGCTTGTGTCAGGCAGTGAGTGGGTGAATGGGTGCAGGGCTGGGATTGCTGTGTCTGTTTTTTCTCCAGTAAAGGATGGATTTGGATTCTTGGTGACAAAGTCTGAAGTGAAGGGTTGCAAGGAGTTTGTGGCCTTATGAGATGGTTTTCCTCTGGGTATGTAAGGTGGCTGAAACTGGAAGTCATCAGTGGCTCACAACTGTCATCCTAGCTACTCAGAAGACCATGGTTCAGAGCCAGCTTGGGCAGAAAAGTCTGTGAGACTTGATATCCAATGGACCACCAGAGAATAGGAAGTGGTGCTGTGGCTTAAGTGGGAGAGTGCTCACCTTCAGCTGAAAAGCTGAGGGACAGTGACCTGGCCCAGAGTTCAAACCCCATGAGCAACAACAAAAAAAGAGGTGGCTAAGTTTTCTGCACAGCAGTGTGTATGGTATGAAATGCCATGCTGGTCTATGAGACATTCCAGATGTGTGAGAGGCTCAATGTTTTGTCTACAGTGGGTCTGATGTCGGTAGTGCCACATTCTTGTGGGTGGGATGTTATCCTAATGGAATGAGTTCATGGTTCTGTTCTCAGGGACTGCTGAAGCATTGAGCTGTCCCTGTGTGTGTGTGTGTGTGTGTGTGTGTGTGTGTGTGTGTGTGTGTGTGTGTGTGTGTGAGTCTGTGTGTCTATGTTTGTGTCTGTGTGTCTGTGTGGGTCTGTGTCTGTGTCTGTGTCTGTGTTTGTTTGGAGGTAGAAGAACTGGGCCTTGAACTCAGGGCATAGGTATTGTTCCTGACCTTCTGAGCTCAAAGCTAGTGCTCTGACACTTAAGCCACAGGTCCATCTCTATCTATTTGGTAGTTCACTGAGGATAAGAGCCTCAGAGCCTTTCCTGCATCGGCTGGCTTTGAACTGTGATCCTCAGACCACAGCCTCCTGAGTAGGTAGGATGACAGACATGAACCACCTGTGCCAGATTTGTGTGTGTGTGTGTGTGTGTGTGTGTGTGTGTGTAGAAGTGGAGATTTGTGTGTGTGTGTGTGTGTGTGTGTGTGTGTGTGTGTGTGTGTGTGTGTGTGTGTGTGTGTGTGTGTGTGTAGAAGTGGGTTGTAACAAGGAGCGCTAGACCCTTTGGTAACTTCTAACTGCTATCTTTGGGTGGGTGCATGGATATTGTGTCTGAGGTTTGGGGGCCTGGAAGGGTGAAAAGCTTAAATTATAAGACCAAGGGATCTGTGTTCCCTGGAGCTGTCTACTTCCTTGTCCCTGGATGGTGGCAGAGGGAGCTTGGGAGGACCTGGGGGTGGGGCCTGCAGGAGGTGGCTCCCCAGAGGGACAGAGAGCATGGCCAGCACTTAGTCTGGATGCCAGCTCTGTTATTATGGAGCATACTGGATGGGTCAAACTCTGGGTCTTCTCATCATGAGGTCTGATTGGTGAGGCCAACCCTATTTTAAATCTTGAGCTATGATCTTCAGATCTCAGCCTCCTGAGTAGCTAGGATTATAGGCATGAACCTCTGGCACCTGGCCTCTGATTCTTTTTGGTATATTAAGGTTTGAACTCAAGGCCTTAGGCTTGCCAGTCAGGTATTCTACCATGAAAGCCAAGCCTTTCTGTCTTGGGCATTTCCAAGATAAAGACTAAATATATGCTCAGGCTGGGCTGGTTCATGATCCTCCTGTGACAGGTGTTGGCCACCATGACTGGTTCTCTGTATCGGGATGCTAGACAGGTAGCACCACGTTTAGTTATCAGTTTAGATGGATTGTCACAAACTCTTAGTCCACAGCAGCTGATTCTTGACCACAGTTGAAGCTCTGGGCCTTATCATCGGACCTCAGTATCCTCCTGGGACAGTTGTGAGGAAACAAGGGATCAATATAGGGGGATCACTGGGGCAGGGCCAGGCATAGAATGAGCGGATGCCAGATATGGTTCTTGGAAATTCTGTGAGCATATGAGAGGAAGGTACCCTGCAATGGCTCAGATGGGGCCTGTTATTTATCATGCAACAGGTATGGGATTATGAAACAAAACATGGCTCTCTTTCATCCTTACCCTATCCCCATGTGGAAGGGGATCCTTCACTGTGTTCAGTTTTGCAGCTGGGGAAAATGAGGCACAAAGAAGCTGGGTGACCTATTCATGAACCCCAGTTTACAGGAAGCTCAGCCTGACTTCTCTGCCATGCTCCCTATGACAAGGGCTGCTATTCAGTCCACTTATTGTGGTGGATAGTCCACTTCTTGTCAGTCCTGAGGCTTGAACTCTGGGCCTGGGTGCTGTCCCCAAGCTCCTCAGTTCGAGGCAGGTGCTCTACCACTTGAGCCCTCAGCACCACTTCTGGATTTCTGGTAGTTCTTTGGAGATAAGAGTCTCACATAACATTTCTGCCTGCGTTGGCTAAAATCCATGATCCTCATATGTCAGCTTCCTGTATAGCATTATGCCTGTGCCACTGGCATCAGGCATAAGTCCAATTTTGATTTTCTTTCTTTCTTTCTTTCTTTCTTTCTTTCTTTCTTTCTTTCTTTCTTTCTTTCTTTCTTTCTTTCTTTCTTCCTTCCTTTCTTTCTTTCTTTCTTTCTTCCTTTCTTCCTTTCTTTCTTTCTTTCTTTCTTTCTTTCTTTCTTTCTTTCTTTCTTTCTTTCTTCCTTTCTTTCTTCCTTTCTTTCTTTCTTTCTTTCTTTCTTTCTTTCTTTCTTTCTTTCTTTCTTTCTTTCTTTTTTTCTTTCTTTCTTTCTTTCTCTTTCTTTCTTTCTTTCTTTCTTTCTTTCTTTCTTTCTTTCTTTCTTTCTTTCTTTCTTTCTTTCTTTCTTTCTTTCTTTTCTCTTTCTCTCTCCCTCTCCGTCTCTGTCTCTGTCTCTGTCTCTGTCTGTCTGTCTCTGTCTCTGTCTCTGTCTGTCTCTTTCTATCTGTCTGTCTGTCTGTCTGTCTGTCTCTCTCTCTCTCCCCCCCTCTCTCTTTCAGAAACTGGTTGAATGTGTCCTGGAGCAGGTGGCTCAGCGTCTCCATGTGGCTGGGACCCATGGTAACCCTCTCATTCTGGAGGTGGGCTGTGGGTCAGGAGCTGTCTTGCTCAGCCTGTTGAAATAGCTCCCTGAGGTCAGCCACTCTGTGCCCGGGCTAGAACGTGATGGTTATTCATTGTCCATCCATCCTCTGAATACTTCCCCACTACCCTCTGCTAAGTCAGTTAAAGGAAAGTGGATGAGGAGGCATTGTGTTGTCCAACAGCCTTGCATGATCCTGGGCCTCTGATCCTCACTGTCATCTATCTGGCCAGACCCCGGTTATAAGAAAATGAATTCACTCTATGGCTACTTCGCTTTGCTGGGGTGTGTCATTTCAGGTAGGGGGGCGGGGTACAGAGGAAAGACTCCAGACCTGGCAGCTCTTGTGGTACCTTTGTTCTTGTGATAGAGCCGCCAAGTTATTGCTGTGGATAAGGAAGTAGCTGCCATCAAACTGATCAGATACAATGCTCAAAGGTAAGTAGGCAGGCTGTTGAAGTATCAAACCCACTCATGATTACTTCCCACTCACAATAAGGGGGGGTGCAGTGCAGGTGTCCGGCACTGGCCCTAGAGGAATATAAATGGATGGTGGCGTTCAGGTGCTGGTGGCTCCCATCCATCATCCTGGCTATTTGGGAGGCTGAGGTCTGATGGTCATGACTAAGAGGCAGCACAGGCAGCAAAGTCTGTGATATTCTTATCTCCCCAAAACCACTTCCCCCCACCAGAAAAAAAGCCAGATGTGGTGCTGTGGCTCAAGTGGTAGTGCCTCAGCCTTGAATGAAAGAAGCTCAGGGACGACACCGAGGCCCTGAATCCAAGTCCTAGGGCTCAGAAAAAAATGATAAAATAAATGAATAGTAGGCACCTGTTATCTTACTACTAAAAAAAATGGATTCAGTCTTCTCTTTGGTACTTGTAGCCAAAAGTAAGGGGCTTCTTTGATGCTCCTCTAAACCTCCCTTTCTCTCCATTAGCTCTCTAGGCTTCAGTTTCAGGATAGAATTCAGATCATCCCACTCAATGTGACCTTATATACCCTCTCCTACCCACTTTCCTTGGGGTGGGGATTCTGGATGTACTCACCACTGGGAAGATGAGGCACTGCAGAGATGGGGGTAGGTATCCCCGAAACTCACACACACATGCACACACACACACACATACACACACACACACACACACACACACACACACACACACACACACACACACTCACCTAGGCCAACTCAGACTAGCCTTTTCCAAAGGCAAATTATCTCCTTGTATTAACTGACCTAAGAGGAACTTGATCCCTCGTAAATGACTATTTTAACTACGGCTTGCTTGTTGGCATGAAATAAACAAAGAAAGGGTCTGGGGCCCATTACCTCTGGCTCAGGTACACGTCTGACACCCTGGCTACTTAGGAGGCAAATATCTGAGGATCAAAGATCAAAGCTAGCCATAAGCTGGAAAGCTGGTGAGAATCTACTCTCCATGGAACCACCAAAAAGTTAGAAGTGGAGCTGTGGCTCAATTTGTGGAGCACTGCTTTGAGCATGAAAACTCAGAGAGACCACTCCCAGAACATGAGTTCAAGTCCACACACAAAAATGGCCCCATCTTTTTGCCCACAGACTGCCTGGGCCTTGAGTGCCTTCTCACAGAGTGTGATACAACACTGGTCCTAGGTAGTGTATCAGAGCCTTCAGAAATTGGGTGGTGGAAGCCAGGCCTACTCCTTCATGTGCTCTAAACCCACACCAGCTGGAAGGCAGAGCGTGACAAGGCAGGCAGCCTGCAGAGCAAAGAAGATCTTGCTCTGTCAGGGCGATTGGAGCAGGCTTTTTAGAGGCAGCACTTGAAAGGGGGTTTTTCTTAACAAAGAGGATCTGACAGGAAGCACAGAGAGCAAAGATGCTGTAGATAAATTACAACATAGTTAAGCATGTTTATTTACAGCCAGGGCTGCTGGTGAGAAACTCAGTATTGATGTGAAAGACTATCCCGAGACAGGCCCGAGGGTTCACAGAGGAACAGCTATCCAGGGTTGGGATTGTGTCTTAGCAGTAGTGGGCTTGCCTAGCACATAGGAAACCCTGGGTTCAATTCCTAGGTCCTGCATACACAGAAAAAGCCAGAAGCGGCACAATGCCTCAGGTGGAAGAGTGCTTGCCTCAGAAGAAGCTCCTAGACAGTGCCCAGGCCCTGAGGTCAAGCCCCAGGACTGTGAAAATAAAATAGCACTCAGATGGACCTTGGTGACAGGTGGTTGGCTATGCCCTGTAGCTCTTAGTAAATCCATCCATGCTTAGTGTCTCCTTCTTTGACAGAGGAGAGCTGGATATTCCTTCTGCCCTGGACACCTCTGGAGGTAGTTATCAGCAACCCTCCCAACATCTTCCACCGGGGAAATGGCCCCAGAAATCCTCAGGTACAAGTTGGATGGGGTTGGGGGGATACAGGGCAAACCCCAGAAGTCCTAGTGGGTCTGACCTGTCCCAGAGGACCAGTCCATCCAGAGAAGGCAGATGGGAGCTTAGAGAAGGGTAGAGATGTGGAGGGAGCTCTTTAATGCCCATGGCCCTAACCAAATTCCAAGCCTTTCTTTGCTTTCTGTGGGGGAGATAGAGGAGTGTCTAGGTGGTAGTGTATAGAGGAGGACTACATGGAAATTCTAAAGACTGAGACACAGTAAGCCTTGTGCTGGTGGCTCACACCAGTTATCCTGGCTACTTGGGAGGCTGAGATTCAGAGGATCTCATTTCCCAGCCCAGGCAGGAAAGTGCCAAGGACCGGCTCTGTCGGGATGATGGAGGACACCTAGTGGAGAAACTGGAATAGGTGGGGAGATGGCAAACAGACAACTCATACACAAGAGGAATGGATGATGAGTGCGATTTAATGCAGAGGATAACAAACTTTTATAGCAAAAGTCTCCAGGAGAAAGGGCAAAAGGTTACACAATCTTGCTGCAGGGCTTCATTCTTGGGTGGTTACCAGCTGGTCGCCTGATAGGCACTTCTTTCTGGCTTATCTCTATTTTTAAGAAATACAATGGGTTTCCATGTTTATCACCAATTAACCATTACCTTTTTCTATAGAGGCCTTAACTGTCCCATAAGATCTTTCCTGTTCCTTCTTTAATAGTAAGCACCAAGGAGGCCTAGATCTAGCAAGTCTCTTAGTAAATGAAAGAGAGTAACAGGAAATTCTTTCTCCTAAGTAGTTCTCCCAGCAATTGCCATACATTCTTTCTGTTCTAGCCGGCCTACAGCTTCTTGTAAATCTCTTACAAACAATTCCTTCTGCTGTCGTGAAACCCCCAATACTTTTATATTTACTTATGACTTGTCTACTAGCGTCCATAAGAGGGGCTTTCTGGTGAGTTAGTCATATTTTTAAGACACTCATCAGATGTTGGAGTCGTCAACACTCTTAAGAAAGAGCTTTAAATAAGGGAACATTGAGCATGAGTAAGTACAATGAGCAGCAGAAACAGTAAAAGATTAATAGGCACTCTTATACAGTGAAGAAAAGAAAAGCAGGGACAGAAACACATCTTTCCCAGGGGCTTGCCAGCCTTTCCAGGAGGTAGGCCTCTTTGAAGCCCCATTCTCTGAGGTAGATTTCGGTGAAGTCCCATTCTCAGAGATAGGTCTCTGTGAAGCCCCATTCTCAGGTCTGAAAGCAGGTTTCCCATGCTAAGCAGACTCCACCGGAGTAGGCGTGGCAGGAAAGTCCCATGAGAGTGTCATCCCCCATCTCCAAACAGAAATGGCACCATGGCTCAAAAGATACAGAACTGGCCTTGAGCAAAAATCATCATCAGGGACAGTTCCCAAGCCCTGAGTTCAAGCCCTTCAACAACAACAACAACAACAACAACAACAAAAACAGAAATACACTCTTGCTTGCAAGTGTTGGTGAAGCAATGGGGTTCCTGTCATTGGGAGACCAGATGCTAGCCTAAGTGTACAGAAATTTCTAAAAACTCTCCAGGTTTGCCCCAGTGTGAAGTCACAGCAGGGTGGGCGTTGCTTACCAACAACTCCAGAAGTCGTGGCCTGTCTTAGGCAGAGAGTGGGCTAATGGGAGCAGGGATGGGAGGGTAGTGTCAATTATATTCCCTCCATCCATGGAAATATAGTTTTGGATGCTGGTGTCAAAGTCTGAAGTGAAGGGTTGCATGTGGTTTGTAGCCTGACAAGTTGGGTTTCATCTGGCTATAAGAAGGTAACTGAAGCCGGGTGCTGCCAGTGTCTCACAACTGTCATCCTAGCTACTCAGGAGGCTGAGATTTGAGGCTTGCAGTACAAAGCCAGCTTGGGCAGGAAAGTCTGTAAGATTTTTATCTCCAATGAACCACCAGAAAACCAGAGGTAGTGCTGTGGCTCCAGTGGTAGAGCACACACTTTCAGCTGAAGAGCTGAGGGACTGCGTGCAGGCCCATAGTTCAAACCCCATGACCGACAACCAAAAATAAGGTGAATGAGTTTTCTGCATAGAGTTATGTACAGTAGGAAATGCCATTCTGTGTTATGAGCCATTCCAGACGTGTGAGAGGCTGAGATTTGTCTACAGTTGGTCTGAGGACGGTAGTGCCATCTACTCGGGGTTTGGCATGTTCGGGTGCTCAGGGACTGATGAGGCCTTGGGCTACCCCTGTGTGTGTGTGTGTGTGTGTGTGTGTGTGTGTGTGTGTGTGTGTGTGTTTCCTCATCTTTCTCTGTCCCCTTCCTGGGTTCCTGTCTTCCTCTTCCTGACCAGGGATGTTGCCCCTCTTCCATTACAACCTTGCCTTTTGCCCCGTCAGGGTCTACAATGAGTCTTAAATTGCCAGAGACCTGCATAGTCCAGGTTTTCATTGGGGCCCAAGTCTGGCTGTCCATATCTTTGGCCACTTCCAGGGGATTCTGTGTCCGCAGGGCCAGCTGGCATAGGTTCTCCCTTACCTCTGGAGGGGTGGGGTTCAGTCATGGGATGTCTTGTCCTTTTCCTCAGCTGGGCCTCTGGCTGCGTGTCCCTCCCAGCAGGCTGGCAGTGGAGTGGGGGAAGGGTGGTTGCCAGTGGCTCTGACCAACTTGAGCTTGATAGCTGACTGAAGGCTGCCCAAGCAAGAAGGATCTTGGGCTGCATAGAGGTGAGGCCCAGGTGGCTTGGAAGTATCTGTTGTTGTCTAGGAAATGTCAATGAACATTATTGCAGCCAAGTCTATCTCCCAGCCCCAGCTTGGCCTCTCAGGTCCTTCTAGACAATTCTGGATACCCAGAATACAGAGGCACAGACTTAAGATTCCAGGACCAGGGAACTGGGGGATGAGAGACTGGTATGGCCAGTAGCGCAGTGTTCTGGGGCATTAGCCTTCACCTGGTTATGCCTTCCTTGCGTAAGTTCACTTCTTAACCCGTGGCTGGCCACACACCGGCCATTTGTGGCAGTGATATGGAAGTGGCAGTAGCAAAAGTGAGATCTAGTACGACCAAAATCTGGATTTATGGTCTGTGGGGGTGGGGAAGGCAAAGGGTGTATATTAAAAAAAAAATCTCAGAGCTGGAACTCAGGGCCTAGGCACTGTCCCTGAGCTAACACTCTACCACTTGAATCATAGATCACTTTTCACCTTTTTTAGTAGTTAGTGGAGAGATGAGTCTCACAGACTTTCCTGCTTGGGCTGGCTTCAAGCTGCCATTCTAAGAGCTCAGCCTCTTGAGTCGCTGGAATTGCTGGTATGAACAATTGGCTCCAGTTAAGGATGATAGTGGATGCATGTGCTTGCATGCCTGTTTGTGTGCATGCATGCATGCGTGTGTGCATGAGTGTGTATGTGTGTGTGTGTGTGTGTGTGTGTGTATTTACCAGGACTTGAACTCAGAGCCTAGGTGTTATCCTTTAGCTTGTTTGCACAAGGTTGGTGCTGTACCACTTGAACTAAGGTATCTCTGCTTCCCAGCTTTTGGTGATTCATTGGAGAGAAGAGTCTGCTCTGGCTAGCTTTGAATCTTGATTGATCCTCAGGTGTCAGCCTTGAGTAGCTAGGATTATAGGCATGAGCCACTGGCACCCAGTTGCAAGAATGTCTTTTCATACGCTCTTCTGTTCTAACAGCTGTCTACTTCCCCTGGCCTAGATCTCTGACCTCCACTTCAGCTCCCAGCATCCCGGGACTGTGTGGAGAACATAAACCTCTAACCTGATCCCATTTCTTTGTACTCATGGGAGGGTATGTTTCTTCTGTAGCCTGGGGAAGGAGGGTAGCTGTAGATGGGCGCTGGGCTGGGGGATAGGTAGTCTGTTTCAGCCAAGAAGGAAAGTGTGGCCAGATGCTAATAGCTCATGCCCTCCTAGTCCAAGCTCCTCAGGAGTCTGAGATCTGAGGATTGCCATTCAGAGGCAGCCCAGCTTGAAAAGTCGGTGAGACTCTCCTCTGCAACTAGCCACTGAAAAGCTGGAAGAAAAGCTGTGGCTCAAGTGGTAGAGTGCTAGCCCTGAATGAAAAAGGTGAGGCACAGAGTCCAGGCCCTGAGTTCAAGCCCTAGTACCAAGATGTGTGCAAGTGTGTGCAGGCATACATACACACACAGACACACACACACACAGAAGAAGGTGGTAATGATGAGCTCAGCTAGAAAACTGGGGGCACTCCTGAGGCATAGTCATAGTAAACTCTCAAAGCAGATCAAGTGGTTTTTCCCTAAGTCATTCTTGGGCTGAGGGGTCTGGGTCATGCCAGTAAGTTCCATAGAACCTGCCTTTCTATCCATGCACGGGGCCACAGGACCAAGGGAAGGCATTATGGATGCTCATTTGTAGTCGGCCCACAATTGCCCCGAGCACTGGTAAGCAAAGTAAGGGTCCGAACCCTGTGACTCCTGGGATAGAGACTGCTACCAGCAGCAGCCTGCTGGCTGTGGATACCTGAGACTACAAGTCTTTCCTGAGCCCAACTCAACACCCGCCCAATGTGTGCCTGACAGATTCACACTCTTGTGATACTCGAGTGAGTGGGCATTACCTGCTGTGCCATCTTGCAGCTCCTGCCCCTGCTGGCCCAGAACCTTGGTCAGCCATGACAGATGCCATTCTGATGAACAGATTAATGACCTCCATGCTCAAGGCTCCAACCTTCTCTGATACTGTGGCCTGCTCTGTAGGCAAAGGCCTCCAAAGAGGCTGCTCTCAAGACTTGTAGCACACCTAGTCATTGGGAGACCCTCAGTGGCCCACTTGAAATTACTCTGCCTAGATCCACAGAGTGAGGTCCAAGCAGGCCAGGTGTTGGTCATGGGACTTGAACTCTGGGCCTGGGGCCTGTCCCCAAGCTGTTTGGCTTGCCACTTGAGGCACAACACCAATTCTGGTTTTCTGGAGGTTCCTTGGAGATCAGAGTCTCCCAGACTTTCCTGCCTAGGCTGGCTTTGAACCGTGATCCTCACATCTCAGCCTCCTGAGGAGCTAGGAGGACAGGTGTGAGCCACCGGTGCCCGGCTGATCTGGCCTTTCACCACAGTAGACTAGGAGCTTCTGAAAGCCTTTCTTTATTTTTTTAGGTGCAAGTACTGGGGCTTGAACTCAGGGGTTAGGCTCTGGTCCCTTAATTTTTTCCCTCGAAGTTAGCACTCTGCCACTTGAGCCAAAGCTCCATTTCTGGCTTTTGGTAGTTCATCGGCAAGAAGAGTCTCACTTGCTTTCCTCCCCTGAGCTGGCTTGACCCACGATCTCTATCTCAGTCTCCTGAGTAGCTAGGATTTACAGGGGTTGAGCCACTGGTGGCATTGGGATAGAAGCTTTTCTTAAGCAAGTGTTCTGCCCTGAGTTTGCCCTAACTCCTCCATACAAAGGAGGTCTGAGGGTCAGGAGCTCTGAAAAATTAGCTTCCAACCACAGGAAATGGCTGGGGTCTCTGGTAAAAAGCCAACTAATCTTCCTCCTGGGCCCCATTCTGGGACTCCAGCCTCTGTCCTACCTGTGACTCACATATAAACCTTGACCCAGCCTTGAATGTCCTACCAGACTTGTCTGAAGCCACAGAACCTTCATTCCACCCATAACATCTGCTCTAAAGCACACCTCAGGACCTTTGCCCATGCTGTACCTTCTGCCTGAGGCCCTCTGTCCTGAATCCACATCTTGGAACTCCTGTGGAATTTTGGCATTGGTTATATCACCTAGTAGAGCAAGTCTTTCCTTCCCTTCTCCCTCCTTTTTTTTTTTTTTTAATATTGAGTTTCTAGAGATGGAACTTGTGCAGGCTGACTGGCAAATGCTCTATCTTGGTTTGTGTGTGTGTGTGTGTGTGTGTGTGTGTGTGTGTGTGTGTGTGTGTGTGCATGTGTGTGCCAGTCCTGGGGTTTGAATTCATGGCCTGGATGCTATCATATCCCTGAGCTTTTGTGCTCAAGGCTAGCACTCTACTCTACTACTTGAACCACAGCTCTATGTCTGGCTTTTTGGGTGTTTAATTAGAGAAAAGTGTCTCATATAGACTTTATTGCTTGCAATTGGTATCATCAGATCTCAGCCTTCTGAGTAGCTAAGATTACAGGGGTGAGCCACCAGCACCTGTCCTCTACTCTACCTCATATCTATAACTTCAGCCCTCGTCTGAGTTCCAGAGCAAAATATCACACCAGGATGAATTTTTTCTTTTTGACAGTCTTGGGGATTGACCTCAGAGTCTCGGCATACCCCTGAGCTTCATTTGCTCATGGCTATCTTTCTATCACTTAAGCCACAGTACCACTTTTGGCTTTTTCTGTTTCTGTGGTACTGAGCAATCAAACCCAGGGTTTGTGCATGCGGGCTAGGTAAGCACTCTAGCACTAAGCCACAATCTCATCCCAAAGCTCCCTTCTAAAGGGAGTTATGAGGGTGGGGTTTATTGGCTTACCCCCTTTGGTGTAGAAATCTCTATTTCATATCTTTGCCATGATTTGGGACCAGCTTGTGACTCGGCAATGAGGCATGATAAATGAGTGATAGCCACAGGCCCCAGAAGTCTAGCCTGTCATCCTACAGAAGGATAAAGAATATGGAGCCAGAACCTTTGACAACTCCTAGAGCCTAGGAACTGTGCTTTCCCTGGAGGCAGTGGCTGGCTTCATGGTGTCCCGATGGGACACCTCGGCCAGAACATAAGGCTTCAGTTCTTAAATGGCAGAGAAGGATTCTTTGTTCATGTTGCCTGCTCAGACTTTGTACTCTCTGAGGGCTTGTCCCAGCTTGCCCAGGTTGGGGGGCTGGGCATGGGCAACCTGCTGAATGCCCATTGTCCATACACAGATACATGGAGTTATTGCCTCGTTTTTTTTTTTTTTTTTATTTTTGGCAGGTCCAGGGTTGTACTATGAGCCTAGGCTCTGTCCCTGAGCACCTTTTGCTCGAGAGTAGTGCTCTGCCCTTGAGCCACAGCCCCATGTATGGTTTTGTTTCCCCTGTGATCTCTTAGAAAGAAGAATGTCATGGACTTTCCCATCTTGGATGAATTCAAATTGGCATTCTCTACATCTTGGCCTCCTGAGGAGCTAGGATTACAGGCAAGAGCCACTGGCACCTTGCTTACTTTTCTTCTTTTTTCTTTTTTTTTAATGGCAACAATCTGAAGTCTTCACGGTGTCACTCCAATGGTTTGCATTATAATTAAATGACCCAGGCCTGGAGTTTGAATGCTAGGACTGCAACCCACAAAAGGAAGGAGAGCCTGACAAACTTATTCCTGTTCATGTGAATGCTTATAGAGTGTTGTTAATGTAACAATAAATGTGCATTAGATTCATAACCCCATTTTAGAATGCCACACAAAAATTATTGGGTTTATGTTTTCCATTCTAACACCATGGTATAATTAAGGGTATTGATTAATTTTTAATTAATACTTTTATAAGTATTCAACCTGGATACTTCATTAAATGGAGGCAAAATTTATTAACTAATAATTGGTAATAACATATATAATTTAATATCCTCACATTCCCACTTTCTGTATATGTATATATTTGTATATGTTTATGTCTATCTCTCTATCTACTTCAATCTACATATTTATCAATGTATACATACATATATAAGTATATATATATGTATAAATATAAATATGGTGCAAATTCCAAACCAGTGCCTTATTACTATTATTATTACTATTATTATCATGAAGATGATGATGATTATTTTGCCTAAGCACGGGGCTTGAACTCGGGTCTTGGCATTTCTGCCACAGTTGGTGGTGGCATCCTAGGACCCGAGTTCAAATCTCGAGGTGGAAAAAGAAATAAAAAACTGTAAAGGAGAAGCCTAAAACTGAGAAGTTCAAGGAGGTAGTTTTCCTTTTTATTCCCTTTGTATTGTGACCATCCTGTGTCTAAATGACAAGGCCCAGAAAGCATACATTATCTTGCATTGCTGATGTTTGGTGGGGTATTAAGGAAGCCATAGCCAAAACCAGCAACTTAGGCCTGGAGGTCGAATCCCAGGACTGCCACTAATGAATGGAGATTCTCAGAAACCTATTCCCATATATATCCATATGAATGGAATGTTATAAAATTAACAAATTAGTAGTTAGTATACGATATTATAAAATTATACACAATTATACAATATTGACTAGTTTTCAATTAATACTTCATTATGTATTCATTCATGATAGTCAAAAATGGAAGGAATAATTTAATTGCCAATAATCGGTATTAATATTGTTTATGCAATTTCATAATATACAGACATCTCTCTCTTGTTTTATACATATACATCTATTTGTCTATCTACCAATCTATACATTTATCTGTTCATACAATTGTCACTCCTGGGGTTTAATGATAGAATGTTTGCCTAATAAGTACAAAGCTCTGCATTCGATTCCTCACTACTGTGTACACAAAATTCCAGAAGTCATGCTGTTACCCAAGCAGTCAAGCACTAGCTTTGAGCACAAAAATTTAGGGACTGTGTCTAGACCCTTACTCAAGAGCCAGGACTGGCACCAAAAAAAAAAAAAAAAAAAAAGATAGAATGTTCTGACTGCAACAATGTAAGTATAGTACTACAAATACCTCATTACAAGTATGGGACTACAAATACCTCATCACAGAGCAAGTAGGGAGTCTGGTGCTGACAGCTGCCATCTAACTTGACAAAATGTCCCATGATACTATTATCATATATTCACCACTTAGAAACTTGAAGAGGAAGCTGGGCATCGGTGGCTCATGCCTGTCATCCTAGCTAATCAGGAGGCTGAGACATGAGGATCATGGTGCAAATCCAGCCTGGGCAGGAGATTCCTTGAGATAATTATCTCCAATGAACCACCAGAAAGCCTGAAGGGGCGCTGTAGCTCAAGTGGTAGAGCTAGACTTGAGCTAAGAGCTCAGAGACAGCACTGAGGCCCAGACTTGAACTCCTCCAACTTACAAAAAAGAAGGAAACCTGAAGTGGAGTGCTGGGAACTTGTGTTAGGGGTAGAGTGCTTTGCATGTATGAAACCCTGGGTTTGAATCCTAAGTACCACATCCCTAGAAAAAAACTCTGAATTGGATCTCTGGCTCAAGCACAAGTGGTATACTTGAACAGGTGAAACAGATACAATGTTCATGTCCTGAGTTCAAGCTCCAGGACTAGGGTATACACACACACACACACACACACACACACACACACACACACACACACACACACACACACACAACACAGAGCATAAGTAAAGTTGTGACACAAAATGGTAAAGCACCTGGATTCTCCTCTGACCTCATTCTCATCACCCTGGCCCTGTGTTCAACCCCAAAACCTAGCCACCCAAGGCCTGACTAGGAGAGGACAAAGGTTTCAAAACCTGATAAGCTTCACCAGATCTAGATGACAGGAAGCATTGTGATTTTGCACAAGTGCTTAGAGTTAGCAAACTTCCAGAATCTTAGGGAGGCACCACCATTGCCAATTAGGAATCTTTTCATTAGGTTCAGCTCCCTAGTTGTCTGCCAGAAGGACTCGAATTAATTGAAGCAGTTTGTTTCAACATTGGAACATAATCTCACAAAGACAGGACAAGTCCAGGGAACTTGGCCTGCCACAGGAGGTGGCACAATTGAAGGCTTCCTGTCAAAACAGAGCACTGGGGAGAGAGTTAGCTTGGGGTACAAAGAGGCCTTTTTCTCCTGGCCTTCAGAGCCCATCCACACTCATCCTCACTAATTGCCCCCGATAAATTGTTTGTTACACAGCTGTACAGGAGTGAAACTTTTTGTCTGCCTGTTCCAACAGTGAGGCAGACTTCCTCCAGCAGCCTGGGGTGTGCAGAAACCCTCAGGATACCCTGGGAACAGTGAGGGGAGCCCCGAAATAGGCACTGTCTTGAAAACACCGTTTGTGCTATGAAATCATTCTATTCAAAGCAAATTTCCTAGCTGTGTGCCTTTCTTCATAGCGACCTTGGATGTTCACTGATAGAAATACATACATACACACACAGACACATGGAGTTAATGGCTCTTTTTTGTGGCTTTTTAATGGCTTTTTGTAATGGCTTTTTTTTGAGGCTTGAACTGTGAGCCTAGACATTGTCCCTGTGCTCCTTTTGCTGAAGGAAGCACTTTATTGTCTTAAACCATGTTTACCCTAGGCTGGGGTACAGCATTTACACCCACAGATGATCCGGGGATCCTAGGACCCGAGTTCAACTCACAGCACTGGCAAAAATACATCAAACCAAAAAAAAAAAGAAACGGAGGAAGAAAAATCCAAGAAGTTTTACACAACCATTTTACCTCTTTTTCTTGGCACTGTGACCATCCTGGGTCTCAATGACTCTGCTGGAAAATTGTATGTCACCTTGCATGGCCTAAGGCTTCTGGGCTGTCAGTGAAGCCTGAGCCCAACAGAGACACCTAGGACCTGAGTTCCATGATCCTGGGACTGCCACCTACTCACAGCTGAAGATCCTAGGAGATTCGTTCCTATCTATAGGAACACTAATAGAATGTTTGACATATACTAATTTAATTACTAATTAGCTAGTCTATTATAAGATTGTATGCAATAAATATAAGTCATTGATTAATTTAATTAGTACCTTATTAAGTCTTCTACCATGAGTAATTAATGGAGGCATAGTTTTAGAACTAATAATTGGTAGTAATAGAATATATAAAAATAAGATATAGACAGACATCACATTATATAGAGTTATACACTAGAATCTACATACATGTCTGTCTCTCTATATATACATTTATTTATAGATGAATATACATATGTAAATACACACACACAGCGATCTACACATATATCTGTTTATGTATTGGCCACTCCTAGGCCTTGATCTCAGGTCCTGAAATTTGCTCACCAACTTCACTTGCATCAGACTGTTGTGCTAACATTAACCCATTCGTGAAGTGGGCCTTCTAGGCCTGGAGTTCAAATTACAGAACTGCCAAAAACTTAATCCTGGTGGCAGAAGCCAATTGTCTCACTTGTTTTCCTTATCGGCCAAAGTCCTGGGTTTCAGGAATGATGTATAATACATTGACAAATCTATGTCCTATGTAATAGGATGTAAAAAATGTTATATGTGTAATCATACTCATTAAATAGATTAAAATAAATAAAACACAAAATAAAATGAATAACTACACTAACCACAATATGCAGTAAACGTGCATGTAAATATAAATCATGTATTTAAAATGTATACGAATATTATTTTTTTTCAAGTGCTAGGACTTGAATTCAGGCCCTGAGAACAGGCTTGACTTTCTTGTCCTCCAGCACGGTGAGCTTCCCGTTCCCCCACAATGCTGCAGATTTACCCAGACCCTGAGTTCAAATCCCAGGCCTGGCAGAGAAAATGGCATGAATTCCAAGCCAAGGAGCCTCACAATTTTTAAAATATTTTAATATATTTATTTATTTATTTATTTATTTATTTATTTATTTATTTATTTATTTATTTTTGTTTTGTCAAGCACAGGTCTTGAATTCAGGTAGTGGCAACTCTGCCTCTGCTTTTATCAGTCTAGGCTGGGGTGCAGTCACTGTACCCACAGCTGAACCTGAGTTCCTGGGCCCCAAAGACTGACAGGAAAAAAAAAATGAAAAGACAGATAAAAATCCGGCAACTTGCAGATGGCTCCGGTTTTACATTTACTTTCTTTGCAAGGTAACCATTCTGGATTTGTATGATGGCTGAAAATTGTTTGTAACCTGGCATTTCTGAAGGTTGGCGGGCTACCAGGGAAGCCATAGGCCAACTCGGCAACATAAGCCCTGTGTTAGAAGCCCATTCCTGTCTCCTACCAATGGAGGGAAATCCTAAGAGTCTCATCCCTATTCATAGGAATACTGATGGAAGGTTATGAATGTCAAGGTTGAATTAGTTGTTCCTGAAAGATACCACTATAAAATTAAACAGAGTGATTTTAGGAGGCCAATGGATTTTAATGAATATTTTCTGACACATTAAAAGAATAATTTTAATTCCATGGATGTAATAGTTTCCGGACAGTGGTTGATTCAATTAAAAATTCATTAAGGATGGAAACAGTCATATTAATTACATTTAGGCATAATAAATACCCAAGTGTTGGTAAGAATGTAGTCTATATAACTGAAGAATGTATGGAAACCTCTGGCACTCTATAAAGATCTATATTTATTTGGTTTTTTTTTCAGGGCTTTTTTTTTTTTTTTTGTGAGAATACCGTACAGAGAAGTTACAATTAGATGGTCAAGATAAGGAGTACATTTCGTATCAAGCATTGTTGCCTCCTCTTTTTTTCCCTTCCCATCCCTTCCCATACTACTCCCTTCCCTCCACCAGGTCCTCCCCCCCTCCCCACCAAAGTTGTAAATTTCATTTTTCGACATAACAAATTGTACATCTCATTGTTGCAATGGGTCCACCTGTATCCCTTCCCCTCCAAAAATTATACCAACATCAAATAAAGTGAAAACAGGGGTTATACCGTGGGGAAGGGACAAAAAATGCAATATAGAAATCATCTTATAAATATGTTAGAAACAATTGCATGAAAGGCAAAAAAAAACAAAAAAATTTCATACTTATCTTGGGGTTCATTCCCCTAACATCAACTTATCTGACCTTTTCTGCTTGACTCAGACATATACCAGTTATTGCATATACAGGAAACCATGGTACCTATGTTTCTTTGGGCATGGCTTACTTCACTTAATATATTTTTTTCCAAGTCTTTCCATTTCCTAACAAATGGGGCAATGTCATTCTTTCTGATGGAGGCATAGAATTCCATTGTGTATATATACCACATTTTCTTGATCCATTCATCTACTGAGGGGCATCTAGGTTGATTCCATATCTTAGCTATGGTAAATAATGATGCAATAAACATAGTTGTGCTGGTAGCTTCAGTATGGTCTTGTTTGTGACCATTTGGGTAAATGCCCGAAAGTAGGATTGCTGGGTCATAGGGGAGTTTTATGTGGAGTATTTTGAGGAACCTCCATACTGCTTTGTGTACTACCATCTGCATGTCAATCTGTTCTTATTTTGTCAACCCCTGGGGCTCAATCTCAGTGCTGGGAACTGCTTGTCAGCTCCATCTGCCCCATGCTGGCCGAGCTGACACTCATCCATTCATAAATTGGGCCTTGTAGGCTGTGAGTTCAGATGCCAGCACCCACAAAAATTGAAGCAGGGGGTAAGAAGCCCAGGGTAACACATGTTTTCCTTTTCTGTGAACGTCCTGGGTGTCAATTGTGAAGTTTCATACATAGGCAAATCTATATCCTATGTAATAAATGTAGTAAATATTCCATGTGCAATAAGTCAATAAAATAAATGGTAACTAAATGAATAAAACAAAAAATTAAATGAATAACTACAATAAGTGGAATATTGAGTCAACATACAGGGCTCAATCTCAGGGCCTGGCAACTGCCTGGCAGATGAATTGGCTAGAGGCTGCTATGCTGACAGCCACCCATTCATGAACTGAGCCTTCTAGGCTCTGAGTCAAGATCCTAGCAATGCCAAAAATATAATCTTGGAGTAAGAAGCTGAGCGGGACCCATGTTTTCCTTTTCTTTGAAAATGCTCAGATAGGATGTATAATTCGGGTGCAAATCTATGTACTATGTAATAGGATGTCATAAAGGTAAGAAATGTCATAGGTGGAATAATTGTCACTAAAATGAATGAAAAACAGATTGAATTAGTAGTGAATCATTCTGGGATAAAATTAGATGAAACAATTTAGGAGGTGCATTAAGTTTAATTAATATTTTATTAAGCATTAACAGAATAAAAATTACATGGAGATATAATTAAATACCTAATAATTGAAAGTAACACATGATACATAATTTAACTATATATAGACATCTATCTCATTCTATAAAATATGTAATTTTATGTATGGATGTATGTACATATGATAAACAACAACAGGACATTGAGTAATTATTGATTAATGATTTATTAATTGTTCAACTGGAACATTATCATTAAATGGAGACATAATTTAATACCTACAATTGTTAGTAATATTATCTATAATTAAATAATATACAGACATCTCTCTGTGTATATAATATTTATATACAGCAATCTCTAAGTATACCTTGTTCACTCCTGGTTTCAGTTGTTGAGTGTTCACCTAGCAAGCACCAAGCCCTTGGTTCGATTCTTCAGTGCCACATGAACAGAATACCTGGAAGTTCTGAGGTCTTTCAATCAATTGAGTGCTAGCCTGGAGTACAAATGCTTAGGTACAGTGTCTAAGCCCTTACTCAAGCCATAGGACTGCTTCCACAAAAAGGTAGATTGTTCTAACTGCAACTATACAAAGACAACTGCAACGATACCTCATCACAGAGCAAGCTAGGAGTCTGGTGCTGACAGCTGCCACCTAACCTGACTTAGCCAGATGTAAACACTGCAACCTAGCTCCATGGAACCAGACACAACTGACTTACCCAGATCATCCTAGCTGCTCAGGGGCTTTAAAACCCAGTCCTAGCAGGAATTCTGTGAGACTCTTTAAAATGTGGCTCCAAGTGATAGAGCTCTAGCCTTGAGCAAATGTTATTAGAGTATAATCTCCATGTTTTGAGTTCAAGCCATATGCCTACCCCCCAAAAAAAAAACCACCACAATAAACCATTAGATGTGAACTTGTGTGGTTTGTGAAATGTTCCTCAAAGAATGGTGATAGTGATGAAAGCACCCTAATTCAAATAACAGCTTGTGGAATAGAGCTATGTGCTGAGTCCTTCATAAGGTGCTCTGTGCTAAGTCCTGCACATGATGCTATGTACTGAATCCTTCACAGGGTGCAGTGTGCTGAGTCCTGCATTGGGTGCTGTGTGCTGGGTCTTTCACAGGATGCTGTGTGTTGAGTCATGCAAAGAGTGCCATGTGCTGTGTCTTTCACAGGTGCATTCTTTCATCAGGTCCTTGTAAGAGCTCCACAACTGAGATGATTATGCAGACAAGAATATTGAGGCTCAGATACATCCCCATGTCAGGGACAAAATTATGTATTATGTAAGACTAGTGAGTTGTCTCCTGCAGAAAATTGTTTTTTTTTTCTTTCTTTTTTTTTCACAGTCATGAACCTTGAACTTGGGGCCTAGCCACTGACCCTTACCTCTTGGGTACATGGCTAGCACTCCAACCCGTGGAGCCGAGGACCCCCTTGCAGGAGAGTGCCACCTAGGGGTCGATAGCTGAGGACTGTCACCCCGCCTTCTCAAGAAGCTGAGATCTGAGGATCTGGGTTTCAAACTATCCCAGAAACAAAAGGTCCCATGAGACTACTATCTCCAATTCACCACTAAGAAACCTGAAGTTGAAGCTGGGTGCTGGTCGCTCATACCTGTCATACTAGCTTCTCAGGAGGATAAGATCTGAGTATCATGGTTCAAAGCTAGCCTGGGGAGGAAAGTCTTTAAGATACTTAGCCCCAATGGACCACCAGAAAACATGAAGTGGTGCTTTGGCTCAAGTGGTAGGGCACAAGACTTGAGCTGAAGAGCTCAGGGACAGCACCCAGGCCCAGACTTCAACTCCTACAACCAACAACAACAAAAAAGGCAGAAACAAACTAACAAACCTGAAGTAAAGGGGTGGGAATGTGCCTTAGGGGTGGAGTGATTTGCAATTATGAAACCCTGAACTTTATTTCTCAGGACCAGAACACTAGAAAAAGGCTGCAGTGGCTCTGTGGCTCAATCGGGAGAGGGCTATCCTTGTACAAGAGAAACTAGGTACAGTGCTGAGTTCCAGCTCCAGGACTGGTGTATGCGCACTCACACAGACACACAGACACACACACACACACACACACACACACACAGAGACACACACACACACACACACACGATCACACACACACACAGACCAGAAGTGAAGTTGTGACACAAAATGGTAAAGCCTTGGGCTTCTGCACCGAGCTCTTGGTAGCACCCAGGCCCTGTGTTCAACCCCCAAACCTAGCCACCCAGGGCCTAACTAGGAGAGGTCAAAAGTTTCAATATCTGATGAGCTTCACCAGCCCTAGATGACAGGAAGCTTTGAGATTTCTGACATGTGCTTGGATTTCCTAAGCTTCAAGAAACCTAGGAGAGGAATCATAGGCCCATCATCTCCAACAATGAAATATTTCATTAGGTTCAGTGCCCTAGTTGTCTGCCAGAAGGTCTCCTGAATTATATTGAGCACTGTATCTGAACACCGGAATATAGTCTAACAAAGGCAGGATGAGTGCACAGGACTTGGCCTGCCATGGGAAGTGGCACAAATGAAGGCTTCCTGTCAAAACAGGGCACTGGGGAGAGAGATCGCTTGGGATACAAAGAGGCCTTTTTCTCCTGGCCTTCAAAGCCTGCCCACACTCATCATCACTAACTGATGCAGATGGAGTTGTTTGTTAAACAGCTGAACAGGACTTAGGCCATTTGTCTGCATATCCAGATAATGAGAGAGACTTCTTCCAGCGGGCCTGGGATGCAGAGAAACAATGAGAGAGACTTCTTCCAGGAGGCCTGGGATGCAGAAAAACCCTCAGGTTACACTGGGAACAGTGAGGTGAGTCCCAGAACATGCACTGTCATGAAAGCACTCTCTGTGTTATGAAATCATTGAATTGAAAACAAATTTTCTAGATTGGTGCAATTCATAATAGCTACTCTGGAGATTCACCTATAGGAATACGTCCATATACACAGAGACATGGAGGTACAGGTTCTTTTCGAGGGGGCAGGACCTGGGGTTGAACTATGAACCTAAGCATTATCCCTGAGCTCCTTTTACTCAAGGGTATTGCATTAACCTTGAATCACAGCCCCACTTCTGGGTTTTTCTGTGATGTCTTAGAAATAAAAGTGTCATGGATTTTCCTATGCTGGCTGGATTTAAACTCAGATTCTATACATCTCAGCTTCCTGAGGAGCTGGGATTATAGTCAGCCTCCACTGGCTCTTGCCTTTCTTTTCTTCTTCATTTTTTAATCTGTACAATCTGACTTCTTAACAGGGTCCTTCCAGTGGTTTGAATTTATAAGTAAGCAATTCCAATGTCATTTATAGCTGCTTTCTCTGAGAAGTATTTTCTCTCCTCATCTTCTCTTCTGGTCACAGGTTTGAAGCCAAAAGTGAGAAATGAGTATCACAGGATTTGGCAGCTAATGTCCACATTACATGCCAGTTCTGGCACTTAGCATTGAGCTGCAGTGAATTTACTGTCTAAGGATGAGAGAACCGAAAGCTGGAGCAATCCTCATACTGTCTGCATTGCTCCTTTTTCCTATAAAATGATCTAATAATTATGAATGTTGTGTGTCTCCAGTATTAATTATCTAGAACACATTAGAAGCATCTGCATGTTTCTGTTTTTCTCTAGTACATCCTGAGATTTAGACTAAGGTTTTGTGTGGAGGGGTTTCTCAGTGTATCCCTGAGAAAGCTGCTTGCATTCTCCTGGGGAGATCACAATTCAAAGTCATCCTGAGCAAGAAAGTCTGTGAGATTCTTATCACCAATAAACCACCAGAAAACCAGAAGTGGAACAGTGTCCCAGAGGGTAAAGCTACAGCTTTCAGAGAGAAAGCCGAGCAGGAGACACAGGCCAGACCAGGCAAGAAAGCCTGGGAGGTACTTATGTCCAATTAACAACCAGATGGCTGGAAGTGGAGCTGTGGTGGTGGTAAAGCCTCAGCCTTGTACGAAACAGCTGAGGAATGCATTGGGCCCTGTGTTTAAGCACTGGGATGGCTTCTCTTTTCAAAAAGAGAAGGCAAGGATTATGTATCAGTGCACTAACTACTTATGTGTGTATAGTACCTCCCTGAGTGCAAACAGACCATATGCAATGCTTCTCCTTTTATTTACTGGTTCATTTTTCAGATGTGCCCGTTGCACATACTGCACCATTCTCTTCATTTCAGGCCCATGGCTTTTCTCTTCCAGGGTTCCAGGCCTGTGTCCTTATATGATACACACTTAAGCTCTCAGCAGTTTTTATTTACATTTTATTATGAGGCCCATGCAGGAACAGACACAAATCAGGCAGGGGAACAGAAGAAAAGGTTTTTTAGAAATAACTAGTATTCAGAAAATTAAATTTGGGGATGTAAAATGGTAGTATACTTATGTAAAATCTACCATGAAGAAAAAGATGGGGCTGTGGACTTGGATTACTGAAAGAGTGCTTGCCAAGCATGCAAGAACCACTGGGTATGATTACTCAGTATCACATACACAGAAAAAGCCAGAATTGGTGCTGTGGCTAGACCTGGCAAACAGAAACCTACGTAGGTAGGTAGCTAGCTAACTAGGTAGGTAGGTAGGTAGATAGATAGATAGATAGATAGATAGATAGATAGATAGATAGATAGAGAGAGAGAGAGAGAGAGAGAGAGAAAGATAGATAGATAGATAGATAGATACATACATACATACATACATACATACATACATAATACATAGAAAATAGATAGATAGAAAAAAGATAGATAAATAGAAAGAAAAATAGATAGATAAATAGATAGATAGAAAGAAACATGATATATTAACCTGGTCTTGGATGTCAGGAGGAATGAAGGGAACAATTCCCAATCATGATGCCTTCTGCAGTGTTCCGGTCACCAACTTCACCTTCACACAACCACAGAGCAGGAATACTGTCTCTTTCCCAGTTCTCAGGCAGCCAAATGCCCCAGAGCCAAGAGGGCAGAGCCAGGTTTTAACTCAGGTGCTTGGAGACAGAAGAGAAAGGACCCTGCTTCTCCTTGGACTGGGAATTTGCATTAATGATGTTCAGAATGAAGGAAGGAGAATGGACTGGCGGAGGTAGAAGAATGGTCTTTAAATATGACAGATGGAGAGTCAAAACCCCACTCCTTAAGACCACAGAGCAGGGTTTTTCTTCTCTGTTCCTCCCCTCTCCCCCACTAAACTGGCTCTCTATTGTTACCCTAGAGATAGCCTGAGGCTGCCTTCACCTGAGAGAGGAAGGTTAATTAGTCATTGTTTGAAGAGGGTGAGAAAAGTCTGACCCTGCTGTAACTCTAACAAATGTTTCAGGGTTCCCCCCATTGCTGGCTTTTGCAGCTGACTTCCCTGTTGAGTGTGTACATTCTGCTTCCTAATCCTGCAGGCCTAGGTCTCTGCACCTAGCCTGGCTTTTGCAACCATTTTCTGTCCTTCAATTACCGTGTTACACTGGAGTTTTTCTGCAAAGAGTGCTAGGGCTTGGATACTGAGAACTTCATTTGAACCCAGGATGGTTCAATAATGTTTCTTTCCTGCTTCTATAGCTCGAGAACTCTAAGAACATTAGAGTGCAACTAACTTCTCATCACCAAGGGAAACACAGGAAGCTCTTGAACATCTGACCTTTCAGAAGTGGAAGTCAGAGTGTCATAGACCTTTCTGCCCTGGCTGGCTTTACCCTGTGATCCTGAGACCTCAGCCTCATGATCTAGGGTGTTGGGCATGAGCTACTGGTGCTCTGCTAGGTTCAGAAATGTAATGACATTGACAATACAAGTCAACTGCTTATCACATAAGGCTCGGGAAGCATATTAAGCCTTTCAACAATGGACCTTTAAGAACCATGTAGGACACAAGGTTCAATGCTAGAGTCTAAGAGGCTGGGAATGTAAATCTGCTACATTTGAACCTAGAGCTCTGACTCCAATTCTGGTGTACATCAGTGTTCATTTTCCAGAGAATGTTCTCCTAATTAGCAAATAGGAAAGTACTTAGATTAACCCTCATTTTTTTTTCCAGTTGTGTGTCTTGAACTCAAACCTTGGCACTCTCCCTGAGCCCTTCAATTCAAGGTGAACACTCTACCACTAGAGCCGCAGTGCCAGGTGGGGTCTTTTGGTGGTTCACTGGAGCTTTCCTTGCCTAGGCTCTCTTTGAACTGTAGTCTTCAGCTCTCAGCCTCCTGAGAAGCTAGCGTTCCAGGTGTGAGCACTGGCATCTGGCCTATTGTTTTTGTCAGTCCTGGGGCTTGATCTTAGGGCCTTGGTACTATCTCTGTGCTTTTTTTTCTCAAGGTTAGCCACTTGAACCACTCTACAGCTTCTGGCTTTTCCTGAGTATGTGTCACTGAGGATTCAAATCCTGGCATTCATGCATGCTGAGGGAGCGAGCTCTTTACCACTAAGCCACATTTCTAGCTCCACCCTTAAAATTTTATCCCTCAATTTGCCTATCCTCAGGAAAAGGCTTCTGAGTATAAATCATCTAAAGGAATCTCTATAGGAAGATGTCCAAAGATAAGCAAAAACTCAGGGAGGATGGGAAGGGATGGGAAGGGGAAACAAAGGAGGAGGCTATAATGCTTGATAAGATATATACTCATTATCTTGCCCATGTAATTGTAACCCTTCTCTACAGTATTTTCACAATAAAAAGAAAAAGAAAAAAAAGAAAAAAGAAAAAAAAGAAAAAGCTCATACTTGGGAGAGACTCTAAACATGTGAAAACTGTGACAAATGGCTCCATTTAATTATGTATTATGTTTCAACACTTAATAAAATATTAAGGAAAATTAGTCAATGTCCTAAGTTATTGTGTATAATTTTATAATAGATGTGCAAAATACAATACATATTATATGTATAATAATATTAAATACAATAATCAATAAATAAATGAATCAAATAAAAATAAAATACAAAATCAATAATAAAAATCATAATATGAAATTAACATAGATATGTAAGTATATATCATACATTCAGTACACATGTACAGAAATATTTTTTTCCATTGCAGGGCCTTCATTCAGGCCCTGGGAACTCTAGCCTGAATTATTTTCCTCAAGGACAGTGGGCTTCACCTTCACCCATGTTGCAAAAGAGTTACCTTGATGGTGAGCTCAAATCCTAGCAATTGCAGAAATACTGGCCCCAGTTCCATGAAAGTGACTTAATTTTTTTAATAGAAGCAGTTATTTTTATTCAGTTCCATACTGAACATTAAAATTAGGCAGCGTAGGGCTGGGAAGTTGGCTCAGTGGTAGAGCTTGCCTTGCATGCCTGAGGCCCTGGGTTCGATTCCTCAGCACCACATAAGCAAAAAGAAAAAAAAACAGAAGTGGCGCTGTGGCTCAAGTGGTAGGGCACTAGCCTTGAGCTGAAGAGCTGAGGGACAGTGCTCAGGCCCAGAGTTCAGGCCCCACAACTGGACCAAAAAAAAAAAAAAAGGCAGCGTAGAATTTTGTACAGCTATTCAGATTTCCTTCCCTTACCCCCAAAGTGCTTTTCTGAAAACTAATATGTTTCTTTTTTTTTGTATGTTTTTTATTGTAAAAATGTTGTACAGAGGGTTCACAGTTACATGAGCAAGGTAATGAGTACATTTCCTATTGAGCATTGTTGCCTCCTCCTTTGTATTCCCGTTACCATCTCTTCCCTCCCATCTTGAAAACTATCTCTGCCTGCCTAGGTCAGTGACTTTTTTCAATTTTGGTTGGCATGGGTTTTGAACTCAAGTAGTGGCAACTCTTCCTTCACATTGCTACAAATTTACCAAGAACCCGAGTTCAAATCCCAGGCGAGGAAAGAAAACTGGCAGAAATTCCAAACCAAGGAACTTTATTTTTTTTATTTTTGTTGAATGCTTTCTTTCTTTCTTTCTTTCTTTCTTTCTTTCTTTCTTTCTTTCTTTCTTTCTTTCTTTCTTTCTTCCTTCCTTCCTTTCTTTCTTTCTTTCTTTCTTTCTTTCTTTCTTCCTTCCTTCCTTTCTTCCTTCCTTTCTTTCTTTCTTTCTTTCTTTCTTTCTTTCTTTCTTTCTTCCTTCCTTTCTTTCTTTCTTTCTTTCTTTCTTTCTTTCTTTCTTTCTTTCTTTCTTTCTTTCTTTCTTTCTTCATTTATTTATTTTTTGGCCAACCATGGGGCTTGAAATCAGGTCGTGGAAACTGCCTCCGCTTGGATCTCCCTAGGCTGGGATTCAGTCTCTGGATCCATAGCCGATCCTGAGATCCTAGGCCCAGGGGGCTGTCAGGAAGAAAAGAAAAAGCTGGAAAACACAAAAAGTGGCGAGCTGCAGAGGCCTGGGTTTTTATGATTTTTTTTCTTTACACAGTGACCATCCTGGGTCTGAATGACACGGCTATAAAGTGGACCTGACCTGCTATTGCTGTTGGCTGGTGGGCTCTCAGTGAAGCCATTGGCCAACCTGTCAACAGACCCTAACTTCAAATCTCAGTCCTGATACCAATGACAGAAAATCACAAGAGACTCATTCCTATGCATAGGAATACTGGTTGAAAGAGTAGCTCATGCCTTGGTCTAGTCTAAAATTGGATGCAATAATCCTAGAATGCTGATTGATCTTAATTAATAGTTTTTTAAGCATGAAACAAATAATATTCATTCACCGGCAGTATAATATATACCTACGAGTTGGTAGGAACGTATTTGTCATTCAATCATAGATAGATGGCTCTGTCACTCTTTACTAATATATATTTATTTGTATACCACCATCTGCCTATCTATGTATCGCTGTTTTGGCCAAACATGGGGGTCAATCTCAGCATGTGGGAACCCCCTCACATCTTCATTGGCAAGAAGCTGCCATGCTCAAACTCACCCATTCATGAATTGGGTCTGCTAGGCCCTGATTTCCAACTCCAGCATTACCAGGCATGATGGAGAACACATCTAAAATCTAGATGCTATATGATAGGATGTAAACAATTTAATAAATGGTATAGGTGTCATCAGAGTCAATAAAATAAATGGTAAATAAATGAATAAAACAAGAAATAAAATGAATAACCACGCCAAACACAATTTTGACTGAACATCTATATGGAAGTATAAATCCTACTTTTAAAATGTATATTAGGTGTATCTTTTCCAGGCCTGAATCTTGAATTCAGCCCCCACTACGAGGAGGGAATGGCGGGAGATCATGAGCTACTCTGTTCTGGACCTAGGAAGAGTCATGATATGCTATCGATCTCATCCTTGAATGAGTAGTTCGTACATGATGTGAGTAGGAAATGATATGCAAGACTCATGGAGTATCAATTAATTGTAAAGAAGAGTTGATGAAGCTGGCAATAATCATCACATTCATGAAATGGAGGCATCAGGAAAGATCCAAGAATCGGTAGTTCCATGGTAGATTGGATTCCATCACAGGACACAATTTCTCCTACCCTATACAAATATGTACTTATTTGCATTCTACTTCAGCTTATGAATGGATGACTATTGTTCTCCCCACTCTCCCCCTCCCCACGGGGGGGCTTTCAATCTCAGGTCGTGGGAATGGCCTAGCTCCTTCATGGCTCACAGGCTGGTGTACTCATGTGGACCAAATTTCCAATTGGGACTGCTAGGCCCTGAGTTCAGATCCCAGCCCTGCCAAAAGATTCATCTTGATGTCAGAAGCCAATCATTGCACTTGTTGTCCTTTCCTGTGCAAGTCGTGGGCCTCAGCTCGGATGGAGAATTCATGGGTCACCCTGTTGCCATGGGAATAAGTTATTACCCATGTCAACCCAGTTATACCTCTCATCATATACTCAAGAAAATACACAATACATCCATGAATAGCATACAGAAGAAAGAGAGTAACTACACTCAATGCACGATGCAGTCCACATACAGATTTGAATATATATCTCATGTTTCAATGATGCATTTGTAGACTATTTTGGCCTCCCTGGGGCTCAATCTCAGTTCCAGCTCCTTAGTGGCTCACAGGCTGGTGTGCTCACCTGGACCCATTGTGCAGTTGGGCCTCCTAGGCCCTGAGTTCAAATTCCAGCTCTACCAAAAATTCACCTTGATGTGAGAAGTCAGTTGTTGCACCTGTTTTGATGTGTTGTGCAAGTTCTGGGTCTCAGCTAGGATGGAGAATGCATAGACAACTCTATACTCATTGGAATAGGTTGTAATCCAGTTCACCACAGTTATATCTGTCTTCCTATACTCAAGAAAATACAAAATACATCAATGCATGAGACACAAAATAAAGAGAGTGATTACACCAAATGCAAGATGAGGCCACCAATGTTTGGAAATATAGATACTCTGTTTAATTATGAATTTATGACTATATTGCTCCCCATCAGGGCTCTATCTCAGTTCCCTGGAATGACCTAGCTCCTTAGTGGCTCACAGGCTGGTGTGTTCATCATGACCCATACACCAAGTGGGTCTGCTAAGCCTTGAGTTCAAATTCCAGCACTGCCAAAAGTTTCATTCTGATGTAAGACGCCAATGGTTACACATGTTTTCCTGTCCTGTGAATGTCCTAGGTCCCATTGAGGATGGAGAATGCTATATAGACAACTCTATAGCCATGGCAATAGGTTGTCATCCACATCAGCAGTTATATCTGTCACCATACTCAATAAAATATACAATACATCCTTGAATAAGACACAAAATGAAAAGAATAACTACACTGAATGCAAGATGCATACCACACCTGTAGGTAAAGAAAGATCTTATGTTTAAAAAAGGTGGGCTTGCTGTGCTGGGACTTCCAATCAGGCCTTGGACCAGGCCTGAAATTCTATTCCTCAAGGATGGTGAGCTTCCCCTTCTCACCCAGTGCACCAGAGCTGCCCAGACCAGCGTTCCAATCCCAGCACTGACAAAACATTCATGCTGATATCAGAAGCCAGTTGTTGCACATGTTTTCCTCTGCTGTGAATGTCCTGGGTCTCAACTAGGATGTAGAATGTATAGGCAACCCTATAACCATGGGAACAGGTTGTCATCCATTTTAGAACAGTTATACCTGTCACCATACTTAGTAAAATATGTAATACCTCCAAGAATTAGAGACAAAATAAGAAGAAGTGCACCAAACACAAGATAGTGTCCACACATGTATGTCAATATAGATTCTATGTTTAAGTAATGAATTTATGACTATAGTGGACCACTCTGGGGATCATTGTCAGAACCTGAGAATGTCCGAGCTCCTTAGTTGCTCACAGGTTGGTGTGTTCACCTTGACTTATTCTCCAATTGGTCCTGCTAGGCCCTGAGTTCAGACCCCAGCACTACCAACAAGTGGATCATGGAGTAAGAAGCCGAGTGTGAAATTTGTTTATCTTTTCTCTGAGAATCCTGGGTGTCAGGCATGATGGAGAACGTTTCTACAAATCTAGATTCTCTGTGATAGGATGCCATCAATGTAATAAACAGAATGGGTTTCATCATAGTACAATTGATGTTAAATAAATGAATAAAACAAAAAATACAAGGAACAACCACATCAAACATGTATGGACTGAACATCTATAGGTAAGTATAAATCCTATCTTTACAATGACTATAAATAGTATGTTTTCCAGGATTGGGGTTTGAATTCAGGCCTAGTGAACAGACCTGACTTTCTTAACTTCAAATACGGTAATCTTCCCCTTCATCCACATTGCTGCAGATTTACCCAGATCCTGTGTTCAAATCCAAAGCCTGGAAGAATGAATAGCGGGAATTGCAAACCAAGTAGCTAATTTTTTAATTTTTAATTTTTAATTTTTTTTCTCAGCACAGTGCTTGAACTCAGGTCGTGGTAACTCTGCCTCAGCTCTGATAACCCTAGGCTGGGGTGCACCCCCTGGCCCCATAGCTGCTCCTGGCATCCTAAACTCCCAGGCCTTACCTGGAAAAAATGCACAGAAAAAAATGTGGCATTTTTATATTTTCTTACTTTGCATGGTGACCCTCCTGGGTCTGAATGACTCTGTTGCAAAGGGTACTTCACCTTGCATTGCTGAAGGCTGCCAGACTATTGGGGAAGCCATAGGGCTACCCGGCAACATAGGCCCTGATTTTGAATCCCCATTCTGACACCAACCAATGGCAGGAGATATTAAGAAACTGATTCCCATCAATAGGAATAACAATGGAATGGTGTCAATGTCATGGTTGAATATGTTGATCATGAATGATGCTCCTATAAAATTAGACAGCATCATTTCAGGAGGTTGATTAATTTTATTTAATATTTATGAAGCATTAAAAGAATATGATTACTTACAGGAATGCAATAAGTTCAGGACACTAATTGATTTCATTAACATTTTAAGGATGAAAACAGTAACATTAATTATATGGATCCATAATAAATACCCAGGAATTGGTAGGAATGTAATCTGTATAACTGAAAAATGTATAGATGTATCTGGCACTCTATAAAAATATATATTTATTAGCATAATGCCATCTGCATGTCAATCTGTTCTTATTTTGTTAACACCTTGGGCTCGAACTCAGATCCTGGAAACAGCCTGTCAGCTCAATTTGCCCCAGGATAGCGTGATAACATTTACCCATTCATGAGTTTGGCCTTGTAGGCCATGAGTTCAGATGCCAGCACTCCCAAACAATGAATCGTGGAGTAAGACGCTGATGGTGACACATGTTTTCCTTTTCTGTGAATATCCTCGGTGTCAGGTATGAAGTAGAATACATATATAGAACTATATCCTATTTAATCAATGTAATCAATGTTCTATGTGCCATAATAGCCAATGACATAAACGGTCAATACATGAATAAAACAACACAATATGGAGTCAACATATGTATGTAAATAAAAATCATATATGTAAGTTGTACATGGATAGGATGTTTTCTATTGGTGGTGATCTATTTCAGGCCTAATGATCAGACTTGAATTTCTTGACTTCAAGGAAGCCAGCTTTCTTTTCCCACACAGTGCAACAGAGTTACCCAGACCATGAGTTCAAATCCCAGTCCTGGCAGAAAAATGGAACCATTATAGTATGTACTGCTCAATTCTTAAGAATTTCATTATGCCTCCATTATATGTATATGATTGTTTAAATGCTTAATAAATTATTAACTAAAATTGATCAGTGTCCTACAATATAATTGTGAATAATTTTATGCTAGAATCATTCAAGATCTGCTCATGCAATCATGACATATATCACATTCCATTGGTAATCATATGGATAGGAACAAGTTTCTTAGGATCTCCTGCCATTTGGAGGTGGCAGGACCAGGATTCAAACTGTGGGCTACAGCTGCCACGACTTCAACCCATGGATAGGGAACTCACCAGTCTGTACAAGAACATCAGCAAGACCAATGATGAGGCAGGCACCTGTGGCTCTCAGCAGTCCTCCTAGATACTTACCAGGCTGTGACAGGAGAATCATAGTCACCCTAGGTAAGAAGGTCCTTGAGACCCCTGTCCAGCTTCATTGCCAACAAAGCCAGAAGCCTTGTGGCTCCAGTGTGGAGGGCCAGCCTTGAGCAAAAGGAGATGACAGACTGTCCAATCCTGAGTTCAAGGTCTGGGACTGTAAACAGACAGACATACACAACAATCTGTGCAGCTGGCTATCTGGCTAAAGCAGGTCACCCTCTTATACCCAGCTGAATTGGACAGAGTTCTCTGGGAAAAGGGCTGGGGGAGCCGCTGTCATCTTTACTCCACCCATGCTGCTTGCATTACAGAATTCCGGCCACACCCACATTCTTTCATGTTTCTTTCTGAACAATGGGATACAAGAATGGTGGCCATGCCCACATTCTATGCTGCCAGGTAGCACAGGGATTCATTCTGTTGGTTGACACCACTACCAGCAGTTGAGGAAGGCAGAGGTCGCTGAGTGCTCAAGAGAATTTGAGTACAGTAGGATATTGATACACCAGCCCATGCCCTGGCTCCCTCCCCTGCTTTCCCGCAGTGCTGGGTTTCATACCTCAGGCAATGGCTTGCTGCCAGCTAGCCTAAGGCCCCCACCTGGTCCCTGCCCCAGGTCCTCTGCTCTGTGCCCATGTGTCTGCAATGCTGCTGCCATTGCTGCTACCCCACCTGGAGCAGCCACCAACAGCTTCTCCCAGCAGCACAGGTGTATGGCCACCCCAACACCAACCCTAACCCGGTTCAGACACCCATCTAGGGGCACTATGATCCCCTGCTTGTTTCCTCTCCCCAGCTCTGGGGAGCCACCTTTCTGTCTTGGGAATTTCTGAGATAGAGACTCAATATACTCAGGCTGGGCTGAATCATGGTACTCCTATCTGTGACAGGTATGCTCCACCAGGCCTGGTCCTCTGTAGTTAGGATGGTAAGGCATGTAGTGCCATGCTCAGTCATCAGTTTAGATGGATTACCCCATACTCTTACTCCACAGCAGCCAATTTTTGACCACAGGTGAATCTCTGTGTAGGGCCTCAACAATAGGACCTCAGTCTCCTCACAGAATAGTTGTGACAAAATAAGGGATTTATGCAGAGGGATCTCGAGCATGGCTAGGCACAGAGGGAGTGGCCTTCAGACAAGGTTCTTGACAATTCTGGGAGTATATGACAGGAAGATACCAGCAAAGGGCTAAGGTGGGGCCTGTTATTATTCATGCAACAGGTCTGGGATTATGAAACAAAACATGGCTTTCTTTCATCATTACCCTATCCTCATGATGAAAGAGATCCTTCACTGTGTTGAGTTTTGCAGCTGGGGAAAGGAAGGCATAGAGAAGCCAGGTGACCTACTTATGACCTCAAGTTCACAGGAAGCTCAGCCTGACTTCTCTGCCATGCTCTCTAGGACAATGGGTGCTATTCAGCCCACTTCTTGTGGTCGAAAGTCCACTTCTTGTCCATCGTGGTGCTTGAACTCTAGGCCTAAGAGCTGTTCTCAAGCTCCTCAGCTCAAGGCTAGCACTCTACCACTTGAACCCACAACGTCACTTCCAGTTTTCTCGTGTTTCTTTGGAGATAAGAGCCTCACAGTCTTTCCTGCCAGGGATGGCTATGAACCATGATTCTCAACTCTCAGCCTCCTGTCTAGTTAGTATTAGAGTTCTGAGCCACCAGCACAGACTTAAGTGTAATTCTGACTTGCTTTCTCTCCTTCACACACAGGAACTGGTTGAATGGGTGCTGGAGGAGGTGGCCCAGCATCCCCATGTGGCTGGAACCCAAGGTGGCCCTTTCATTCTTGTGGTGGGCTTTGGGTCAGGAGCTGTCTCACTCAGCCTGATGAAACAGTTCCATGAGGTAAGCCTCTCTCTGCCCTGGTTAGACCGTGATGGTTATTCATTTTTCATCCAGCCTTACTGGACTTAGTATTGTTTTCAGCATCATTTTGTAGCACCTGGCCAAAATTATGATACATAGTTATGGAATGAAAATGTAATGCCATATTAAGACAGTCATTTAGGGCACTGGGAATGTGGTTTCATGGTACGGTGATTACCTAGCATTCATGAAACCCTGGGTTCAATTTCTCAGTACCCCATAAAAAGAAAAAAACTGGAAGTGGTGCTGTGCCTCAAGTGGTAGAGTACTTACCTTGAGAAAAAAAAAGAAGCTGGGGAATATTTCCCTATCCTTGAGTTTAATCCCCTGGATTGGCAAAAACAAAACAAAACAAAACAAAAAACATTTAGTTAGTACATTCAAAATGAAGAACCCACACTTGGAATATATAATTGCTCCTTCCATACTGACACCTGAAAATAGGCCCTAATTCATGTGCAATACTCATATTAGGATACTGTGTTGAAATAAAAAGTTTTGTTTATTAGGTCACAGCAATTAATGCCAGGAATGTGCTTAGATGTCAGGTGAAGATTAATTCTGGAAAGTCAATGATTCCAGGCTTTGTGTGGTCATTGCTAATCACAAAGAGAACGGTAGTCAAAGTGTGATTTGGAAATCTTTTTGGTCAGTCATGGCACCAAAAAGGCAGAGGCTAATTAACAGTTGTGACAGAAGAGAAGGAATAACTCCAGATGGAAGGAATAAAATGATAGCTAAGGTATAACAGAAGCTGTTCTAGGGAACCATTTTTGATTATTGAAGAATTAGTTATCAATTAGGATTGTTCCTCATTGCCTATAGCATTCCAAATCTCTTACGCTAGCTCTTAAGCTCTGTGTGATAAATGTATATCCTTCTATGCTGTTCTTTCATACCTGATCTCCTTTGCTTTCTAAAAATCTCAGTCTTTCTGTATTTCTCTATGAACATTTCCTGATACTACACATATACAGATGGCATAAGATACTAATGGAAGGGTTCCATAGCTCATTAGTCATTAATGTAACAACATGGAAAAGGAGGACATATTTATTGTTAACTCAAATTTTCTGAAAAGCTGGAATGTCATCATTTGGTTCAAATTTCCATTCTTTGTCTGCATATTTGCACATAAATGCAAATGTGAGATGGGTGCTAGTGGTTCACACCTGTAATCCTAGCTATTCAAGAGGTTGATACCCGAGGATTGTTTTTCAAAGCCAGCCTGGTCAGGAAAATCCATAAGACTCTTCAATTAACCACCAGAAACCCAGAAGTTGTGCTAAAGTGGTAGAGCACTCAACTTGAACTGAACTGCTGAGGGACAGTGCCCAGAATCAGAGTTTAAGCCCCAAGACCAACAAAAAAAGTGAAATATGACTTTAAGTTTCCTCAAAAGGAATGACAAGGTCATAATCTTCCCAAGCAGAAGAAATAATTCCAAAATGATTCAGTGTACCTACTTTTGCTGAGTTAAAATTTAAGTTATGTCTTCTTTGATGGACATATACTCTTCTTTTAAAAATTGTCAAATATGGGTTGGGAAGGTGGCTCAGGACCCACAACCGGACCCAAAAAAAATAGTAAAATATTAGTTTGACAATAAATTACAACTAATTTTTTTCTTTTTTGGGGGGGGTCCAGTTGTGGGTCCTGAACTCTGGGCCTGGGCGCTGTCCCTCAGCTCTTCAGCTCAAGCTAGCACTCTACCACTTGAGCCACAGTGCCACTTCCGGCTTTTTTTTCCTTTCTTTTTGCTTATGTGGTGCTGAGGAATCGAACCCAGGGCCTCATGCATGCAAGGCAAACACTCTACCACTGAGCCACCTTTCCAGCCCTCAAGTAATATTTCTTTTTTCAAAAGATAAGTCCATACAGTTGATGTCACTTAGCTTTCTTACTATCTTAGTTCAAAGCCAACCCAGGCAGGGGAGTCTGTCAAACTCTTATCTGTAATTAAACACCAAAAATCCGTAGGTGCAGTTTGGCTCAAGCAGTAGAGTACTAGCTTTGGAGGCAGGTGGGCAGGAAAGACAACTGTTCAGAGACGGAGTATAGCCTCTGGATTCAAGCCCCAGAACCAACACAAACTAAACAAACAAACAAGGAAACAAAAATAACCCCACATATTTCTTTGGGACCATCCTTAATGGAGTACTGGTCTGAGAAGAGGCTCCTTTTGCTGATCCTACTCACTGGATCCTGCTTTTTCAGAATCCTTATTGCTCTGGAGAACTCAGGACCAGACTAAAGGAATTGATAACTGTCCCATCCTGCAACAAGAGAATCATCTCAGGGGTGAAATATCCATCCATAAGACACTTTACAACCTCCATGTCTTTGTTTCTTTTCTGTAGAACACTTTTAAAGCAATGTTATTTCCTTTTGTTCTATGCTGGCCTTCAAATGGTACATTATTTCTTTTTGTAATACTCTCAACTAGAAGTTTTCAGAAAAATTTTATATGAGTATAGAACACACTCGAAAAATTCAGGAACAGAGTTTCCTTCAAACCTTGGGATTCTTTCTTGTACAGTAAAAAGGAAAGCACAAGTTAACATGAACTTTGTCATTCCTCTATGTTCATTTCTTCTCCTGGGAGTTTCCACATCCAGTAGCAGTTATTTCCAGTAACAATCGATGGGGCTGCCTGAGGTATGATGAAAGTTTTCTGGGTTCACTGAAATAACACAAGGACACCGTTGGACCTGAGGTAACACGTGTTTCAGAGACAACTTAGTAAAGAGAAAATATGAAATTTATGTTGCTTATAAATACATTATCAATGAGTACCTTGAGTTCAAACTTTGTAAGTTCTCTGTAAATTAAGGCAAATTTTTAATGGGAAGAAGTTTCTCAGGTCCTTCTTTTTGTGAGTGTATGTGCTGCACATTATTTCTCAAGTGTACAGGAGTTAGTGAGAGAAACAATAGCAATAATAGGAGAAAGAAAAGTTCTGTTTTTAAGTATAAGGGTTCAATACAGTATAGAAGACTCTACACATAAGACAACAATGAAACAATAAAGCCAAGTTCAGTATGTAGATTTATGGGAGTGATATACAGAAAACATTACTCCTATGTGGAACACGAAGTATGAGGCCATTCCCTTTCTAAATCACATTTGCTAATCATGCAAATTTATTAAAAGTAGAATGGAAGAATAATTCTTTTTCCAATGCAAGCCAGCTATAAGAGCATGTACTTAACTGGGGAAAAAGTCCATCTTGAGAGAGCAGGCATTATACTAGCAATGAACTGTTGGCTAAGATTACATTTCTTTTTCTTTACGTATATATATTTTTTGTTGGTGGTGGTGGTCTTGAACTCTGGGCCTGGGCACTTTCCCTCTGTTATTCAGCTCAAGGCTAATGCTCTACCACTTGAACCACAGTGCCACTTCCAGTTTTCTAGTAGTTAACTGGAGAGCATCTCCTGGACTTTCCTACCTGGGCTGGCTTTGAAACCCAATCCTCAGATCTAATCGCCTCCTGGTTTAAGATCACATTTCTAACAGTGTACACTCAGAATATGCAATTTGTATGTTCATCTATCTTTATATGAATTCTTGAATAAAAAATCTGGTATACAGCTTAGACTTTACACTCACAAAAATGTTTGTAGTTTAAAAGTTGGTACTACTGGATAAATATAACCTAAGAATGTAAAGGAGTCTGGGAAGTTCAGTTTGCATCCAGCCTGGGCAGAACACTCTTTGTGACACTACCTATAATTAACCAGCCAAAAGCTGGATTGGAAGAATGGCTCAGGTGATGGTATACTAGTCATGAGCAAGACTGATGGATAAGAGCTTGGGGCTTTTGCATACATACATACAAAGATACACATACACACAGAGATACTTACATGTGCACACATGAATACACAAATGAAACAACTCTCACAATATGTAGAAAAGTTAGAAAACAGTAGAAAATATGTCCTGCGTAATACTAGAATAAAGTGATAATTTTTAAAATTAGAAAGTCCTCAAGTGAATTACCTTCAAAAATTTGAGACTATTACATAGGTAGGTACCAGAGATAGTAAGAGAATCAAGTAATCATTATTAAAGGGATCAGATCTATGGAGGAATGAATCAGAGACCCCTGCAGGTGCATCTGAAAATGTTCATATCTTGTGTGGAATGTTAGAACATCTTTGAAAATAGTAGATAAACAGTCTGAACAGTCATTCTAGTGGATAATATCACTGGAGTAGTTCAGAATTGCTAGTCTGTATGTAGATTAAATAAACCAAGAAACTATGGCAGGGCAATGTGATACAAGGCTAGAATTCTAGCACTCAGACTAAGACAGGAGATTAGAGAGTGCAATTACATAGTGATAGCTTCCCTGGACCAGGTAGTATAATTTTGTCTTAATAAAAGAAACCATTCAAGAAAGGAATACACAGTTGGAAGATTGGGCTAATTTTGTTATTATGTTTTGAGAAGTCAAGTTTCCTATTGCAATGCAACTCATATATAATCCCCAGTTGAGTTTTAAATGCTCTCTTCATTACCGAACATTCCTAGATGCAAAATGGCTCATGATTCCCATCCAAAATTTGAAAAACTAAATAATCATCATTCTGTTGGATTCCAAAGAAATGATGAAGGATTACAAAAGGTTAAACCTGGAGAAATAGCAAATTTTGTCTGTAAGACTTTGAAGATATTGCTAAATTAGAATTTAGATTTAAAATAAATATTTTGGTTTTGTTTGTAATTTCATATTCTATAGGATAGTACAAAATTGTTTTTATGTAGATGGTTTAATTGACAAATTCACAAATGATTTTGGCATTCTATTTGCCCAGAATATTCTTTCAAGAGTTATAATTAGAAATTAGTTAATATATAATTCCAATAGTTCATGTATAAAATGATAATGTGAATACTCTAGATTGAGTTGCAAACAAATGGATGGTATTAATTCATAAATTTAGAAAAAGAGCAATTTTTTGAGGCTTTGGTTTAACATGGTATGAAGAGAATGATTCTGTGAGATCTTCTTTCTTCTACCTATATGTAACACAAGAAGCAATTTCCTTAATTACATGCCTCTGTATGCAATGAGAAAAATGTTAGGTTTGGGGTTTGTTTTTATTTTTGTTTTGTTTTATTGGTTTGTCCTAGGGCTTGAACTTTGAGCCTGGAAGCTGTCTGTGAGCCTGTTTTTGCTAAAGGCTCATGGCCTACCACTTCAACCTCAGTGCCACTTGTGTCTGGCTTTTTCTGAGAAGTTTATTGGAGATAAGACTCTAAGGAACCTTCCTGCCTGGGTGGGTTTTGAACTATAATCTTCTAATCTTAGCATCCTGAATATCTATGATAGTTAAAAAAGTATAAATATAAGCAATATTTGCAAGTATTCTGATCTCAAGAATACCAGTGGGGGGAAAATTCATGCAACCCAGTTTATTGTGGTGTTCGTTCCAGAAAAAGGAGGGCATCACATTAGCAGCGGTTTAGTATTTTTTTCAAAATAGAGATAAGCTATATTTTATGCAACTTATTTTTTAAGTTTAATTTTATTGTCGAAGTGATGTACAGTGGGGTCTCAGTAATTGTAAATTAGTGAATAAATAACTTTTCAAACTTGTTACCCCCTCCCTCATTTTTCTCACAGTTTTTCTTCACCCTAATAACCTCACAAGTTGTAATGTACATTTCCAACATATTGTCTGGTGAGTATTGCTATTGCATTGGTTTGCTCTTTGTCCTTTGTCTCGTCAATTTGTTGTTCCCTTTCCCTTCCCCAATTTAGGTAAATGTATACACAATAAACAGGGTACCAAATTCAAATACAGCACGGGATAAACCATAGGGGAAAAGCCCAAAGAAAACAGAAATCACATAGTACATGAAAAAACAACGATCACAAATAAAAATCTCTGTTTCCATATCTTGGAGTTCATTTTGCTCAGCATCAGCTTATATGGTCATATGTATGCATAAGAAAGTCATTGGAAAATAATAGTTTCGTGGACACAATATCATGAAAACAACATGTTAACTGTTTTTGATGGTAAAGGTGGAATTAGTATTGCTGAATTTGCGATTCTGATAAAGAAATTTCAAAAGAGTTTAAAAATTATGACAGGTTGTAAACTTGTTCAACCACTTTGGAAAGTAGTATGGAAGTTCCTCAAAAGACTCCACACAGAGCTCCCTTATGATCCAGCAATCCCACTCTTGGTCATTTACCAAATGTTTACAAACAAGACCACACTAAAGCTACTAGCACGACTATGTTTATTGCAGCACTATTTACTATAGCTAAGATATGGAACCAACCCTGATGCCCCCATTAGATGAATGGATCAAGAAAATGTTGTATATATACACAATGGCATTCTTTGCCTCCATCAGGAAGAATGACATTGCCCCATTGGTTAGGAAATGGAAAGACTTGGAAAAAATTATATTAAGTGAAGTAAGCCAGGCCCAAAGAAACATAGCTCCCATGGTTTCCCTTATTTGCAATATCTAGTATAAGTCTGAGTCAAGCAGAAAAGGTCCCATAAGGTGATGTTAGGGAAATGAACCCTAAGATATGTATTCAAATGCTTTTTGTTCTTTCATGCGATTGTTTTTAACACATTTATGAGATTATTTCTTTGTTGCTTTTTATGTCCTTCCCCAACAGGATAACCCCTGCTTTCACTGTATTTGATGTCGGTATAATTTGTGGAGGGGAAGGGAAAAAACAAATCATTTAAATAGGGATACAGCTGGAGCCATTGCAAAAATGAGATGTACAAGTCGTTATGTCGAAAAGGAACTTTACAACTTTGGTGTGGCGGGAGGGGGAGCGGGGAGGATTTGCTGAGGGGGGCAGGGGAAGGATAGGAAGGGATGGGAAGGGGAAACAAAGGAGGAGGCTACAATGCTTGATAAGAAATGTATTCATTATCTTGCTCAAGTAATTGTAACCCCTCTGTACAGTATTTTCGAAAGAAAAAAGAAGAAAAAAATTATGACAGGTAAAGTGTAATTGTTCAAACTTTTTAATAGCTTAGCCTATTAAGAAAATTTAAAATTGCCTGGGAAAATAGGCTTTCATGCAAAGAAATCCATGGAGACTTAGCTGAGAGGGAGCAATGTGGGTGAAGATGGCTCATTTTCACTCTAAACAAACAAACCTCAAAAACCTTGCTATAAATACTGTAGGTTCCCTTGAGAATTGTCCTTACCCAGGAAATATACTCTCACTGTTTCAAACAAGTTTCTAGTGGAATTTAAATGCAAAGTTCTTTAAAAAAAAAGACATCAAAATTTGTGAATTGACCTTTGATTACCAAATAGTAATTCTCTGAAAAAGATAATTTGGGTCAAAATATTTAGGGAGAAAATGCCCTCCACAATGAAAGAAGTTATTGGGTTTACACTTTTCTGTTTGCAATACTTTCCACAATGTCTTTACACGTGAAGCAGTGAAACACAGAAAAACATCAGATTGGATACTTCAAACCAATGATTTCACATATCTAAGTAGCTCACAAAATATAATATCCTTCGGGCTGGGAAGGTCGCTCAGTGGTAAAGCGCTTGCCTTGCATGCCTGAGGCCCTGGGTTCGATTCCTCAGCACCACATAAGCAAAAAGAAAAAAGCCAGAAGTGGCGCTGTGGCTCAAGTGGTAGAGCTCTAGCCTTGAGCTGAAGAGCTGAGGGACAGCGCCCAGGCCCAGAGTTCAGGCCCCCCCCCCAAATATATATATATATAATATCCTTATTAACATGATATAGTGAAGACTTCCCTTATTACATAAGCCAAAAAGTTTTGGGATCAGAAGAAGAATTGAACAGGGCTGGGAAGGTGACTCAGTGTTAGAGTGCTTGCCTTGCATGCATCAGGCCCTGGGTTCGATTCCTCAGCACCACATAAGCAAAAAGAAAAAAAGCTGGAAGTGGTGCTGTGGCTAGAATGCTAGCCTTGAGCTGAAGAGCTGAGGGACTGTGCCCAGGCCCAGAGTTCAGGCCCTACGACTAGACCCCACTCCCAAAAGAAAAGAAAATAATTGAGCAAATTGAAAAGGTAAAAAAAGGCGTTCTTAGAAGCCCAAGTTAAGCAGTGGAGGGAGGCCAAAACTTTTTGATATAGACTGTGTTAACATTTTTGGTACCTAAAGTGATTTTACAGAACCCATTTGGCTCACTACAATTCAGAAAATACTGAATGAAGACATGAAAATGAATTCCACATCCAAATAAAAGAGTTTAAAAAGAGAAACCATGAAGATGTAGCAGTGGGGTAGGCCTTATAGTCTTTCAGCTTCACCAGACTTGAAGTCAAGAAGCTGTGATTAATTGGAAATCAGGCAAGAGCTAAGAGGAGGACATCGAAGTAGGACAAAGAAGTATTGTCCGTTGTAAGAGACACTGTCATTCAAGGTATGGGTGATTTAAGTCTGGTCTTCATGCACCTTGTTGAGCAAATGCAAGACCAAGAGAAAAATAATCAATTGAAATAATTTTACAAAGAATAACTTCACTGTTTCTGATATTGTATCTAAGGAGAGTATTAAGGGAGAAGATAAACGTGGAGTATCCTTCGGTTTCCTCTAAGCATCTTGTTAGCAAAATATATCTTTGAGTTTAGAAGAGATTGAACAAAAAATTGGTGGAGTACTTATTTTTGTGGGCACTTTAGACACAGGAAGACTTTAAAGGTAAAAGAAAAAAGAAAAATGAATAGCTAAATATTTGTGATCATAGCCTCTTGGACTGGGTTTTCGGAGACAAAGTTTTACATTAAAGTTTGTCCTCATTAACCTAGATGTTGGGTTTTTGTGGCAACCAAACACAAGGTTGAAGTTTAATGGACTTGCTTGGACACGTAAACAGCATGATAGAAAACAAAATGGCAAATAATATTTAGTGAATTACTTTGACCAATTATTTGCCAGAAAAAAGGAGAGATATAATTCAAAATCACTTGATTTAAAAGTATGAAAAAAGAGTAGTGCAGAGAGATGAGAGAAAACATAGAGAACTCTTTTGTCTCCAGTGGGGTAATGGGTTCTTGATCTTGTTTCTTGCATTCTATCTTCACAAGCTATCAATTGTGTCTCAGGTCTGGAGTATCCAGTTCAGACAAAGAAAACACAGAAGAAAATACTTGCAGCAGATATAGGTGATTTTTAACCTTAGAAAATCTATTTAAATCTGATCAAAATTCTCCCCAAACCCCAAACTGCCTTTTGAACAGCTTTGTCTTTCCCACTACTGCCCTTCATTAACTATTTAAAATTTTGAGAGATCATATTCATACTCTCTAGAGATTGCTGTTTGGTTGTGATTTTTGTGTGTTTTGTTTGTTGTGTTTTTTTTTTTACTGAATTTCAGAAGTTTGTGCAAGTGTGTTACAATTAAATATGTCCATCTAATTGTCCAATGCTCCTGGATCAGAATAATTCCTTCGATCATTCTCAACCAACTCCTTCTCCAAGATTTATTTCAGATTTACTACTTCCTTTATTATATGTGTACATTGAGTATTCTAGCTTGACTTGCCTCTTGTTCCATTTTTCATTTAGTCTATATCTTTGCAATTATTCCTCCCTGGTTTCAACTTCCTGATAGTCATTCTGTTAAAGTGTCTGTTAATATTTTGAAAGGTTTATATACATTCCATGAAGTTTCAATCCTGCATATACTTGAACTGATGTCCACTTATATTTTCATAATTCATTCATCTGCAATAACAATTTGCAAGACTGGAGACGTGAAGCACCTAGACATGATTTTATTCTCATCCATTTGGAAGATTAATCTTTAGTCAAAAAGAAAGTTTAAAAATGGCTTAGAATGTATTCTTTTTTTTTAATTTAATTTTATTTTATTTGAGAACATACTGTACAGAGGGGCTACAATTACATGGGCAGGATAATGCATACATTTCTTACCAAGCATTGCAGCCTCCTCCTTTGTTTACCCTTCACCTCCCTTCCCCGCCTTCCCCCTCCCCCCACCCAATTATACCCCCCTCCCCCCCACACCGACATTGTAAAGCTGGTTTTGACATGACATTTTGTACTTCTCATTGTTGCAACAGGTCCACCTGAATCCTTAAACGACTTGTTTGTCCCCATCTCCTCCACATGTTATACTGACATCAAATATAGTGAAAGCGGGGGTTACACTGTGGGGGAGGGACATACAAAGCAACAAAGAAATAATCTTATAAATGCGTTAGAAACACATGCATGAAAGAAACGAAAACATTAAAATACATATTTAAGGGTTCATTTTCCTAACATCACATTATCTGACCTTTTCCGCTTGACTCATACCTATACTAGATATTGCAAATAAGGGAAACCATGGGACCTATGCTTTTTTGGGCCTGGCTTACTTCACTTAATATAATTTTTTCCAAACCTTTCCATTTCCTAACAAATGGGGCAATGTCATTCTTTCTGATGGAGGCATAGAATTCCATTGTGTATATATACCACATTTTCTTGATCCATTCATCTACTGAGGGGCATCTGGGTTGGTTCCATATCTTAGCTATGGTAAATAATGCTGCAATAAACATAGTTGTGCTGATAGCTTTAGTGTGGTCTTGTTTGTAAACATTTGGGTAAATGCCCAAAAGTGGGATTGCTGGATCATAGGGGAGATCTATGTGAAGTCTTTTGAGGAACCTCCATACTGCTTTCCAAAGTGGTTGAACAAGTTTACATTCCCACCAACAATGAAGTAAGGTTCCTTTCTGTCCACATCCCCTCTTTGGAAAGCAGTATGGAGGTTCCTCAAAAGACTTCACATAGAATGTATTCTTAACTACCAGGTTTTTTAAAATGGCTTTGTACAATGGTTTGCGATTATTTAATTTTACATGGGATAATATTTTCTACTACCTACAGGTTTTGCAAAAAGAAGAAAACTATAATTTACTACTATAGAGGAATATGATGGAAATAGAAGACAGATTTTATGTTCGTCACATCTCTGATGAGTACCCATCTTCAAGACTGAAAAAATCACATTTCTTAGATAGGCAAACATATGTTAGACAGATAGGGAAACATAAAAAACAATGTATGATAAGGCAACTATTTTTGACTTTTTGAAATGTACCTTACGTGATGACATTTATTTTATTAACTAATGTTTGGTTTGAAATATGAGTGGCTGCTCTATTTAACACATTTCTGGAAGGCATCTACTGAACAAGACAAATGGTGGGGGGTATTATTTCTACACTTCAATGAACGGTTGAACCTGTTTGGCATTTGTGCTGGGTAAATAAATCAACTCTATTGTAATTTGCTCCCTACACATTAAAAACTTGTAATGTCATTAAGTATCACTTACTTGTCAAATGTTATTTTGGTGAATGATTTTAAAATGTTTATTTGAAAAGTAATATACTTTCAGGAGATTAAATGTAGGTTATCATTGGTTTGAGAATGACAACATTTTTATACTACAGAACCAAGTTTTACTGAAGTACCAATGTTTTGAAGCACTAATGATCTTCTCAATTAATGTTTTACTGAATTGTATTTGACTTCTAAGTCGTTTATCTAGCTTTGGTAGACCAATTATGAATCTATCGTTCCAGGAAATATTTTTTGGCCTACTTTGTACTGAAATTTTTCATTAATCATTAGGGGAGGGATATTAAAAATACTCTTGTGACATTTGTAATCTTGTTCACTCATATGGGCTGGTCATTTGTAAATTGAAATTTTGAATTACTGTTTATTTTCTCAGATTTTGTGATATCATCTTTCATTTTAACATGCCTTGCACTTCACAATTGCTTACCGCTACTTTCTGTGTCTTAAGGAATTGGGGCCCTGAAATATTATAGGAAATGAGAAATTGAGATGAGTTTTCAATTACTTTTTGTTGGCATGTTGCATGGGCTTAGGTGAGAAGTCTTGCCCTTGTTATCTGATGATGCGGATAACTGGGACCTGGGATCCTAAGACCTGTGGGTCCTGCAGAAGAATAATACCTTTTAGACATCATATCAGCAAAATTAGGGTATAATCAGTAGGAATGCTTCAGAAATATGGAGAGAAACAGTTTGAGACCAGCGAGTTAAAACAATAAAGATAGCAACAGAGTAAAATCCCTTATAGATTAGAGGAAAACAACACATTTTTTTACCATGTGAATTCAAAAGACCAAGTACACGTAGAACGTATCACAAGTTTATACCGAAGACATTGAATTGATACTTTTTATATCCTAATATATATTCTAAACCTATTTATTTATATTCCAATCTATTTATTGGCATAAATATCAATTTATTTGTCAAATTATCAATTAATTTTAGTAAGATTCACTGTGTGAAATATACAATATAAAATATATATATTTATAAATATAAATTTAAAATATATAACTATATATAATATGAGAAAATGTTTTGCATTCTTCTGTTATGGTTAGGGTATCAAAAGCAACTCTGTTTTAAAGTATTATTTCATTATCTCTACCTCAGTGTTTGGTAGAGTTAGACCTAATGCTTTACCCTTTGTAGTTGTACAGCCTAGAAACAAGAGGAAACACTGTGATGAAACATTACCAATTTAAGGCCTAATATCGAGGAGAAACATATGGACTTCTCCTGGAGCAATGGAAATATTTGGTGATAGAAAGTCAGTAGTGTGAGTTACTGCCTGGTTGGATGGTAGACAGGCCAGGACACTAGGTAATCATGCATATGAACAATTTTTTCATCTTCTTGACTTTAGCTACTTTGAAATAGTAGGTATAATAAACAATTAGATTTTGATAAAATACCTTCTAGTCTGAACAGTTCTGTCTTAACTGTTCATCTCTCTATGATCCCTTGTAACATTTTAGTTTTGTTCCAGTAAGACAATCTATGCTGTCAGGGTAAGATATTCTGGTTGGTCTGTTCATACATGGAAGAAGGGTAAAGGGTCAGGTAGACATTTGTGACAATAAGACCTCATTTGGGAAATTTTAAACTGCAAAAATTTAGAAGTAGCTCTTAAGCAAGGCTTATATTGAATCCATTAGCTCCACAAAGGTAACTCAGTTGATATATAAGTACTTGAAAAGCCATCACCTTTTTTTGGGGGGTGGGGGGTAAAGTCGTGGGGCTTGAACTGTGGGCCTGGGCACTGTCCCTCAGCTCTTCAGCTCAAGGTTTGCGCTCTACCACTTGAGCCACAGTGCCACATGCCCCCAGCCCTAAATTATCCTGATTAATTTTCAGATAGAATCTGGTTTCCTACTTGTGTATGATCTCAGGCGCTATCCATTTGATGTTATTCTTCCTGGAAATTAGAATAACTGGTACCTGGGATAGTGTATAGATCTTTCTGTCCAGTCTGGGCTTTATCTACTAGCCTCACAACAGTAGACTCCCATATAGTCAGGATTTTTATAAGCTTACCATACCTGATTTTTAAAAAATCGTTGCATTTCCTGCAGGTTCTTGAATGCTGAATTAATTTGTGTTTTCTTGGGTTCTTTTGTTTCATTTGAATATATGTGTTGACTTATTCCTCACTTTTCCTTTTCTTTCACTCACGTTCTTAAGTAAAGTGCTGAGAAACCAATTCTTCTTTCTCAAGATAGTCAAGGTGAACATTATTTAGTCCAAAGCAATTTAAGTAATATTTAAACAGCTTCATATCTATGAATGGTATATGAATGCTAAGCGCTGACAAGGGTCTTTTTATTTTCTCAGCCATCTTTGGCATACACAGACAGATCATGAATTATATGAAGATAATAAAGCTACAGATGCTTGCCAGGAGGAGAAAAAACTATTACTAATTGTTTGATAGAGAATTCCTTCTCGTGAAAGAAATATGCTGCTTGATGCAGGATTTCACAAAATCATATTGCTAGGAAGAACCTAAACCATCTCCTAACACTACCGATTTGAGGGAGATGAACTGACCTCCTGCATAATTTACTTTTGAGTCAAATAAAATCAGGCTTCCAAAAAGAGAGTAGACTTTAGAGAAACACCATGTAAATAGGTGCTTAGCTGTTTTTGTCAATTGGTGAAATAATACAGGAAAACTACAGCAAGGTAAAAATATAAAGAACTTTGCATTGAAATACTCATTTGTATATATGTGTGTGTGTGTACACGTGCCTGTACACACACGTGCATGTGCATGTGCTCCTGCATGCATTCATCATTCCTGAGGCTTGATAGTGCCTGGGCACTATCCCTAAGCTTCTGTGCCAAAGGATAGTGGTCTACCACTTTGAACAGAGGTGTCTTCAGATCTCAGCCTCCTGAGTAGTTAGCTAGCTGATTCAGCCTCTGAGTAGCTAGTTAAATTCTTCTTGTCCTCTATGATTCATTGCTCTTTTATTCTTTCCTGAGGTAATCACAAGCCAAAGTCATAATATGTCTAATTGCTTTAAAAATACTATTACTGCTTGGCAGAAGGGACTCCAATCTATACTCTTAACTACTTAGGAGGCTTGAGAACAGAAACCAGGCCAAATTTTAGTGGACTTCCTTCTCAATCTATAGCTGGGTGTATTGGATCATTTCCACCATCCTGCACTATCTAGAGACTAAGATTGGAAGGACTGCAGGATCAAGGCCAGCCATGGTCGGAAGCTAGAAAGTTGGTGTGCAACTCTGATGCCATTGATGATGGGAAGGCTAAAAGGACAGATCAGGTGCATATTCTTGTGGAAAGGGAACCCCTATCCCAAAATTAACCACTGATATGACGCCAGCCTTGCAAGAACCATACCCCAAGTTGAAATCCCCATAATTGCCCACAACCAAAATAGATATATACATTAACATCCAAAAACATAGTACAATCTGTTCTTTGCTGTAATATAATCTTTATCCGATTATCATATGATGTGACAGAGTAGTTTCTTCACTTACTTATGATATATTTAAAAAGACCTAGAAAATTCTTTCTCACGTATTAAGTGAAAACAAATGGCAAATTGCCTCATTCCTTACATATTTGACTACCACGAAAAATTCATCTAATGATTATTATAGTAATATATTCTGATTTATTACTTTACTTTGTAACAGTTTTTAAACTTTTTGCTTCTCTGCTGAAGTTTAAGTATTCAAATAGTATCATCAAAGTATATTCCTAGGTACTTGGGGAAGTTTTGTACAAGGTTTTTAACCGATGGCTTCTAAGAATTCTTAATTGGTATATTATTTGATTTATTTTTAATTTCAATTTAATTTCATTGTAAAGGTTATGTACAGAGGGGTTACAGTTACATAAGTGAGGTAATGAGCACATTTTTTATGGAAAGAACATTGTTATCCACTCCATCGATTTTTTTTTTTTGTACACTCAAACAACTACTGATGATTTTGCTGTTGCTATTGATCAATGGGTACTTTTGCTTTCTTTGTTCATGCATTTTTTTTATTACAAAATTGATATACGCTGGTTTTACAGTTACTTAATTTAACTAAAGAGTACACTTCATTTTATTTTCTAAATTTCAAATTTTGAACTTAATTATTTTCTTTTGTTTTTTGAGGTAATTTTTTCAGAGTTGTAGGATTAGTTAATTTAATTTTTCATGATTTTTACACATGTAAATTATTCAGATATATATTTTGCTTTAAAAATGTTTAACACGTGAATTTCTAAGATTATTTTCTTAATTTTTATATGGTTGGTAAATTTAAATAAATTTATTTTCTTAAGGTACTAAACATATTTTCCAGTTAACAAATACTGTATTTTCAAGAAAGACAAACTTTATTAAGAAGGGCTTCATTACCTGGTCACTTTTTTGTAAATATTTGTACTTGAATTAAAAAAAAAAACGTTTAATCTGGGCATGGTGATTTGTGGCTTCCATTTTCTAGCTATGGTAGGAACTGCAAGTAGGGTTTATAAATAGGGAGAGCCTGAGAAAATATGAGACCTTAGTACAAAAATATCCAGAGTGGGGCTGGGAAGGTGGCTCAGTTGTAGAGTGCTTGCCTTGCATGAAGCCCTGGGATCGATTCCTCAACACCACATAAGCAAAAAGAAAGAAGCTGGAAATGGTGCTGTGGCTCAAGTGGTAGAACACTAGCCTTGAGCTGAAGAGCTGAGGGACAGCACGAAGGCCCTGAGTTCAGGCCCCACAACAGGACCCACAAAAAAATATCCAGAGTGAATTAAAAAAAATATCCAGAGTGAAATGAATAGAGATATAGCCATCCCTAGCGCAATATAGAGCACCTGGTTTTCATATTCTAAATCTTGAGTTAAAACTCCAATAACATCAATCTTTTGTAAAAATAAAAGGATACATGTTTCAAAATGTTTATTGTTTAAAACTCTTTGCAAAGGTTCTCATGTCTTCTATTTCTTAATTTTCAATTTACTTAATCTATAAGAATCCAAGTATATCGTGACTATTTTATTTCTACTAAATTTTAAATAGTACAAACAATACTATGATTCAATATATTAACCTACTTTTACTATTTGCGATAATTTACTCTGTTAATATGATAATATCAATATTCCAAAGGTGTGTATGTGTTGTGTGTGTGTGAGTGTTTATGTGGTTTGTGTGTGTGTGTGCTTTGTATGTACTTTGTAATGCTTGGGTGATCACTCTATTGTTTCACATATGCTGGGCCAAGTTTTTACCACTGAACTATACTGTCTAGTTATAATGTAAGTATTGTTTTAAATTATGACTTTTAAATTTTCATTCCTAGTATGTTTTTTTCAAAATTATATATGATAAAATGTGATCCATATTCTATCCACGATAACAATTTTTATTCTTATTTTATTGTTTTTTAGAATATTTCCACTGCTTTTCTACTTCCAAACTCTTGTGTTTGTTATTGATAAAGGTTTTACTTTGCTACTTTTCTCTCTCCATTCTTTTTGCCTTTAGAGTTTATCTACTCTTTCTTTTATTTCTTTGGAAATTAGTGATCATATTCCTATTACAATTTCTTTACATTGTAACAGGTCTATACAATGCTTTATTTTCTATTTTATTTTTTTCCCAACTTCTTTGACTCTTAGTCCACACTATTAGGTAGAATGAAAAGAAACTTGATTTAGAATACTTTGATTATTTTCCTCCTTCTCTTCTCTGAAGTATTTCTCTACTTAGAAACACAATAGCAATTACATATATCTCCTATGTAGTTCATCATTCTATTCTATCCCCTCTGACTCTACTCTGTAGTACAGTTCAAGTTGTTATCATTCAACTTTATTATGCTATAGTGTTCACTAAATCTTAACTCATTCCTAAATTTATTTTAGATGCTTTAAACATTCTCTAAAGACATTTTTCTCTATATAATATCTGGGGTCTTGTGTTTTCACAAGGTGCAAAATGTGAGTGACTATCAAACATCTAGATATCTCTGTAGAATATTGGTCCACCTGTTCAATAAACTCGTATGCAAATTCAAGGAATACAGGTCAGTCAGAACAATTTTGTAAAATGGTGTAGCTTGAGCCATCATACTAGTTTTGAACCTTATTACCATGTGTAGTAGTGAAAGAACAGACACATAGAAGAATGGAACAGATTTATCAAAAATAAATTCTTAGTTTTATGGTCAATAGATTTTGAAGAGGATGCCACGACTTCATGAAATAAAAATAGAATCTTAAATGGGTGTATTGGCACCATTGCTTCTCTAGATTTAAAATGATCTTAGACTACTACCTCAAACCTTATACAAAAATTTAAAATAAAAAATGACTATCAAACTAAATGTGAGATGTTAAAACCTATAAAACATAAATATACAAATTCATGACATTGGCTCAGTAAAGGTTTCTAAAAATTTGACATGTAAAGCATTAGAGGCTAAAGATAATCAAAAATTAACTGGTTAGTATCAAATGATAACCTTTCATAATTCTATGAAAGTAATGAAAACATATCCAACAGATAGAGCACACATATTTGTTAATGCTACAATGTTAATGTTACAATGATCCTGAGTCTTAAGTAAATTCATATCTTCTAATTCTATATAAAATTTTTCCTGAACAGGAGACTTCTTAAAGAACATATGTAAATTAGTAGTTAATAGGAGGAGCATATGAAATAATTTAGTATCTAAGAAAAAAGAAAAAAGAAAATTCACTAGTATGACCATAATATAAAAAGATGACACAAAATATAATAATGCATTTGTGGAGAAATTGATACATTCCACATAGCACAATGATTTGTATAATACCGCAATCATTTTAGCAAGCAAGTTTTCCAGTCTTCATAAGGTTAAAGAGAATTGTATATTATTCAGCCATTACACTTCTATGTATGTATTAAAGAGAAGTAAAAAAAAATGTTTGGACAGAGAATGTAGTTCATTTACAGTGCACTTGAATAGTATGTGTGAGACCCTGGAAATAATCCCTGAAAACAAATTTGAAAAGACACACTATAGAGGATATATGCTGGACAAATTCCTGTAACTGAATTTTATATCTATTTTAATGTCTGTTCTAAAATTTACAGCATTTCTATTTGAAGAAATGTAAGTTTGTGAAACTTAGGCTTGGAAAACCTATGATTGTACAATTCACTTACAAAGCACTAAAATGTATACAATAAACGGAGATAATATATTGCATGTGAATTTCATGTCAGCAAAAAAAACATTGTTAAAAATACTTCACACAAATTGCAGAATACCTGAAAATATGTTTTCGGTGTTAGCTAAAAATTCTTTGTAAACTACAGCTTTTACAATGAAGATGTGATTTCTGTTTATTTTGAGTTTTTTTTGGTCCACTTTTTTGAGTTTATGCAGAGATAACTCAATCAAAAAGTGCATGTGATAACTGGAATATCTAGGAATTATGCATCACTTATAAGTAATTGATAACCTTTTCTGGAAGGAACTTTTAGCAAATGACAAAATACACAAATCTATGTATTTGCATTTTATGAAACCTATATGCTACTTGCTCAATCCAAATGCTTTTCTCTACTTTGCTAGGAAAAAAGTATTCTCAAGATAAGAGCCAACAGCAGTGAAAAGAAACAAAATACACAATCATGTTGATTTATTTGTGAAAATAACAAATGAAATAAAACAATTCCAGTTAAGCAACTCCAATGTTAGTATGTATGAAGATGTTCCTGAATGCCAACAGACATTGATTTTTTTTTGAGTTTTAATTTCTACTAACATATGAAAACTAGAACACGAAAACAAATATAGTCTTAAAGCAAACCAGCCTTGGAATAATTTTCTTAATTGTTTTGAAATCACAAAAGAATTGATACCATTGAGGAAATGATCATTTCCTATAGAAATCATTTAAAATGTTTATCACTTATTATAATTCAAAAACCAAACAAGAGTAATTTTATATAATCATTACAAATATCATTTTATTACTATTATAAAGTAGAATAAAAGGCCAGTCCAAATATATTCTTCTTCTTCTTAATTTTTAATCATTACCTAGATATCTCAATCTAAATAGTCATGTCTTTAACATAGATGTAAATATTCTATAATTTTTACTTAACATTTTTCCGGGGCATGTATTCATGTTTCTAAGAAATGTTCACAACAGTTAAAAGATGCTTTTGTGAAATTAATGTGAAATTAATGTGATATATATTGTTGTTGTTTGCAAGGCCTGACCATTGTCTCTAAGCCTTTTTATGATCAAAGCTAGCACTATACAACTTGAGGAACAGAGCTAATTCCTGTTTTTAGTGGTTAATTGGAGATAAAAATCTAACAAGTACTTTTCTGTGTGGACTAGTTTTGAACACAATTCTAAGATCTAATTACACAGAATAGCTCGAATTATAGGCTTGAGTCACTGGAACTTGTTTTGATGTATTTATTTAATTTTAATTATGTCTTAAGATTTTTTCACTATAATGTACATCGTTCTACACAAAAATTTGGATATATGTATATATTTCTGATGACAATCTCCAAAAATGTATGTCTTTCTACATATTTTATATATATATATATATATATATATATATATATATATATATATATATATATATTCGGAAGACAGACTCCCTATAAAACTTTATGCTACTATTTTTGATCTTTTTTAATTTCAAAGATATGGAGTCTATTTTTCCTAAAGTTTCCTAGAATAAAATAACTAATATTTAAATAGAATGTAGAGTTTATTATTTTTAAGGGAATTTTCAATATTCCCATGATATTGTAGTAGCATTTACAGTTTATTACTTGAAATAATTCTGTTCAAACTCTTAAATATTTTTGTGTAGTTGGTAGGGAGAGAGGAAGTTAATTCATACTGGTTAGGAATTTGCAATACTTCAAAAATCTATTCTACAATTTGTTATAAGCATATAGTCAAGCTACCTGTTATGGTTTAGTTTTTTATTTCTTTTTTTGTTCTAAATTTTAATATGGATGCATCACAGTGGTAACATGAAAATTATTAATCAACAGACAAATAATTGCAAAATCACAAATACATATCAGACTTTCAATACTTAGCACTTATGATGCTAGTAATAATTTTGGTGAAGATGATGATGACAACAGTGTACCCTGATAATTACAATATTGTGATTGAAAAGGAAAAGACTTTACACATTTTTGAAGCTAGAGTTCCCACATTGAATACATGGTAATAAACAGCGTTCGATTACATACAGTATGAATAACAAGAGGAGAGTTTCAATATCAAAAAATAGAACCATATTAAACAGGTAGAGACAGTAAAACCCTAATGTTATTCCCGCAGTCTCTCTAATTTATACTCATTTTTCCTGGTGGTATTATTTTCTTATAAATAAAATCGTTAATTTGCACATTTTGATGGACTAAGATGTAGTTTTCAACTTAGTGTGATTAGTTCAAATAACATTCTCATATAGACACTATTCTATAACCCTGTTTTCCAATGATATATTAAGAGTATGTTCTTCAATACAGCTGTAAACATATGACACAATTTACATAATACCACTTACATATCTGTAGTTACCTTAAAAAGGCATACACTCTAGAGA